>NC_083411.1:59674521-59742942 GCF_020745735.1 Hemiscyllium ocellatum
TTAGAGGATCCACACAGTCAATCAATCACACTATATGGGGATTGTCACAGTCAGTTCAAGTGATGTAATGTAGTGATTACAGGTAGGTCAATTGAGGGATCAATCTGTGAGAGTGTGGGCCAGTTTTTCTTTGCAATGAGACAAAGGGAGAGACTCAGTATGACAGAGAGGGACACATGAGCGGAGGGAGGTGATGATGAGCAGGAGAGTGTTATGGACCGGACCAGACCAGACCTTCAAAAATTTAAGAGGTAGACTAGGCCACTAATTTTTTTCCTTACTTTAAAGACAGATGTGTCCCGAACACTATTTACTGGTCAAACTACTTGATATTAAACAAAACATAATGTATTAAATACTATCGTTAAAAGTCAACAAAAGCAAGAAGAACTTAGAATAAATTAACTCGACTGGAAAACTTAACAGAACAATATATACAACTACTATTAATTAACTATTTCAATATTGTAGTATTCCATAAACACACCTTTTGGCAAAAAGGCAAATTCAGAAAACAGATTTGTCTCACATGTAATCCAGCACCTACAAAGTGAAACCGTTAGTTTTGGCTATAATCAAGAGAGGGGGGGAAATTGGGTTCCACTTTTTCATAACATCACAACTAGCAACAATGCTGAAATCTCAAAACTAAAAAAACTTAAAACTAGGATAAAATCCTGATTTGTGAGTGCTGGCCACACCATCCAGGCTGACCTATTATTCCAACTTTAAATAAAAACAAGGCCTCCAAGTTGTTTACTTTCTTGGCTCTCACTAGCCAATTCGGCACCTCTGCCTTAAAACTTTGCTTAATCGTAACCAGGACAAAGCAACTTCCTAAAGCCACAGCATTGTCACAAGAAGTCATCGGTATCCCCAGTGAGTAAGCTGGAAATGCTGAAAGGGTTAGCAGTTTGGGAGATGTGATGCTGTGAGCCCTTGGGTGGAACACAATGCATGCAAGTAGTTCATGAGCCTTGGCAAAGGCATGTGCCGTATCTGGTAGAGGGTACAGAGAGAAGATGGTGGCATTTGATCTTGCAGAGTGCAGAAATCTTTTCACTTTTACACAGCACTGACCCACACAGCTCTTTATGCCAAGGTTGGTTGGGCTTTGTTATGGTGTTCCCCTTTGGGGGATGGGGGAGGTGAGCAAGGATAAGGATTCCCATCCTCTCCACCAGACAGCCCAGCAGCACCTTCAGATCTCTGTCCTGGAAGGAGCTTTGTCTTTCCCCTTGAGACCGTTCCAGACCGAGCCCTGACAGTCTGAGAGATCAATGCCTGATTGGGAGAGTCTGAAGTAGTGGCAGCTGTGCTTTTGGGGCAGGGGGGTGGGTGGTACAAGGAAACCAGGAGAAGATCTTACTGGAGCACAGGAAACACGTTTCATGGAAATGCAGCCAACATTCAGGAGTATAATTTAGTGAGGGATAACGTAGAAGACGGTGTGAGAAATTGATTGTGGGCCACTGTGAAACTCATGGCCGTCACACTTTATGGGGAGAAATCGGGAGAATTTAGCCCGACTTCACTGTATTGGAAAGTACAGGATGTTCAAAGGATGTACTGACAAAAAGTTTGTAAAAAGAACAGATCATTCAAATCAGCGAGATTTTTTAAACAAACGCAGAGGAAGTCTCCTTGCTGGGATTGAATCTGATTAGAATTTTTTGTTTAATTGGTGGGCAACAAGATTCCGTGCACTGAAGTGTTCCATGCAGACCCCAACTGGATGGCCTAACAGAGGTTACCATAGCAACACCACTCTGCAGGTCAGGGGAAACAGCAGGGATGGCTGCTCTACCACTTATTAAAAATGTGAATTATAAACAGGGGACTTCGCCAGGTAACCACAGGAGGTGGAAGGAGCGAGCCCTCTACACTGTGCTATCTCCAGCCCTCTCCCTGTACCTCCACACTACAACACTGTTTTCGTGTTGCCCTGACTCATAGATGATTCAGAGATCTGAAATATTTGGGTTAGACATCAAATGGTCATGGGATTTTGATCCAGTGCTGGGAAACTTTGAAATTTACAGTCCCAGACATTACCTTGGAATGCCATCTGCTGGGACAGTTGTGAATTTGAAAGGCGAGGTTGAATTTTAAAATTTTGAGTGAATTCTCCCACCCTGATATCATGAGAAGTAATGACAAGTGATGGTGACAAAATAAGATGAGAAAAGAAAAATGTATAGATTTGCATTATTGCAAAAGAAGGTCTTGATTTGCTGAGCTTAGTAAGGGAGTCCGAAGAGGTGACAATTTCATTTCAGTGCATTTGCAGTTCATTAAAAAGCCCAATTCGGCCTTCTTACATCCGCTTTTCCAAAACACCTCTCCTCTACCATTGAAATGTAGACAGTGAAAATTCCCAACAGAAAGGTCAGAGCCAGTTCTGACAAACTACAACTTGGTGTAGACCCATCCTGCCATCCCAAATGCACTTACACTATCGATGCTACATGGCGAATTGACGCTCCATGAATTTAGCACAAGGTTACAGACTGTCGGAGTCCATCATCACTCAGACTGCCAGTGCTTACACACCAAATGCAATTCATGTGCTTTGAGTAAGCGGTATGTGTGAACATTAGAGGATCCACCACAGTCATTCAGTCACACTATATGGGGATGGTCAAACAGACAAAGATGCTGAAAGACCAAATATAACTCTAACAAGTAAAGAAAACAGGATGTAAAAAAATTGTGTTATTTGTGTTTTCACGTAAACTCATATATTTATGTTTAGTCAATAAATAATTATAAAACAAATTTCAAATAATCATTTTGTCAATGTCGTTAATTAGCAAAATTACTCCCAAGTTTGAAAAGAGGTAATTCCAATTGTACATGATGTTTTAACTTCCAAAAACGCTTGTGAAATGTTTACTTTGTTAAGTGACCACCAAGCTCTTATGATCATATTTTAATTCAAAGAATCAAAATGCCATCCACAGCAAAAGCAGGGCTTCAATATAGTGCATTGATTTTTAGTGTTCATCTGTACAATATTAAATGTTGAAAGTCATGCAAAAGTAGGTTTCTTTCCACATTTCATCAGAGAATCCCCAAAGCGTGGAAGGAGGCTGTATCACCCCTCCACAGATCATCCCACCCCTATTCCTGTCATTCTGCATTTCCAATGGCTAATCTACCTAGTCTGCACACTATGGGCAATCTGCACATCTTTGGACTGTGGGAGAAAACCCATACAAACACAAAGAGAACAAACCAGACACCTGACACTATGAAGCAGCAGTGCTAACCACTGAGCCACAATGCAGCCCATGAAGACTGATACATTTCTGGCCACTGAATTACTTGTCATGCAGAAATGACTTGCCAGTGTCTGACAGAGAAGTAGTCTAAAAGCCCACTGCAGTTTGTAGCCCCATCACCAAGTTGCATTTATCTTCAAAACGGAGCTGAAAGTTTGCTAGTTTTACAGAAATTACCAGTAACCCAGCATCTTTGGTTGAGGCAAATCAATCAATGTCACAGTTCCAACAATGAAGTGGAGTTGATCATCAAAGTCAAACTCATATCTGACAGTGTGAGATGTTGAGAGAGCTAATGGAAATGAAACAGAATGCCCAGGCTGAAAGAGAAAGAAGACAGATAGGTTAATTAAGGTATTTAGGAAGGAAGAAGAAACATGTTGCACTTCTCAGTATTTCTGGCCCAACTCACTTTTTAAAAACAATACTGGTGTTAAGGGAAAACATATTCTTTCCAATAAAACCAATGAAGCAATCCAACTTGTTGAATTATCAGCTATAGTGATTGTTGGTTTAGTTATATAGTATTCTAAGAAATTATGAACATGCACAATTTACATTAAACACAATTTTTGTAACAGAGAGGGAATGTACTACACGCAAGATCTGAGCATGTTGTTATATTTTCCTCTCTGTTGTTAGGGAGTTATAAATATAGTTATTTCAATAAAAAATCTTTCCTGGTGGAATGTGAGTAATGCTGGCATGATCCATATTTTGTGCTTGAGAAGATAATAAGTCACCACGTTGAATTCTACTATCCACTTAGCTTAGTTACAGTCAAAGCACTGTTGGACATGGAGTTCAAGGATTTTGGTGTAGGCATAATGATGAGTCAAATTGACATGCAACTTGGAAGATAACTTGAAGGTAGTGGTGCATCTGCCTTTTCTCTTTTAAATGGTAGAAAACACAGGGTTAGAAAGTACTGTCAAAAAAACCTTAACGTGCTGCTCCAGTGCAACTTGGTGATGGTACATGCTGAAGTCGTGATATTCTGTTCTGTGAAGGGACTGAATGGTTTAAGGTATTTTGGATGTGGTTTGTTCTTCCTGAGTTTTATGGAGTTTCACTCATGTAGATAAGTGAGTGTATTCTATTGCGTACTTGAATGATGCCTTTAGTGGTGAAGAAGTCCAGATGAAGCTCAAGTTTTGTGTGGAATCGAACCATAATGAGTGAGTTATAATCTTTACAACTGTATCCAAGTGAAACCTTCTGCTGTTGGAACTGTGGTGACCATAGTTCTGCTTGCGTCATTGCTCCCCAGCTCTGTTCTGAAGAAGAGTCATATTTAACCTTTAATGTTCTGAATCAATCTGATTTAACACAATGACAGTGCGACACAACACAATGGAATATGTCCTCGGTGTGAAAAGGGAACTGTGTCTCTACTCAGACTATTCAGTGCAATACAATCATGAACAGATGTGTCATGATAGATAGATCAGCAAAAGACAAAGTAAAGTAGATTTCTCCCTTAAATTGGTTGTCTCAACAAAAACAGAAATTGGTGGAGAAACTTATCTGGTCTGACAGCTTGATGAAGGGCTCTGGCCCGAAACGTCGATTTCCTGTCTGATGAAGGGCTCTGGCCCGAAACGTCGAATTTCCTGTTCCTTGGATGCTGCCTGACCTGCTGTGCTTTAACCAGCAACACATTTTCAGCTTCTGTGAAGAGACAAACAGAGTTAATGTTTTGAGTTGAAACTTATGATTTCCATAACTCACAATTCTTTGTTTTATTTTGATTTTCTCAATGACTGCTGCAAGTCCAATTAAACATGTTTATCCTTCCATACTCAGCCAGTTCAGTGAAGGGACTGAATGTTTAAGGTAATGGATAGGTTCTGATCAGATGGGCTGTTTTGTCCTCGATGTTATTCAAAATCTCCATCCAGATCACACTTTGTGCACTTGCCAAGATATTGATGAACAAAGAGACCTTGGAGTGCGGGTTCCTCTAAAGTAGAGTCAGAGGTAGAAACAGGATTTCAAAGAAGGTATTTAGGGTGTGTTTGCCTTTATTGATCAGTGCATTGAGCGTAGGAGTTGGGAGGTCATGCTGAGGTTGTACAGGTCATTGGATGGCCATTACTAGAATACTGCATTTGATTCTGGTCTCCCTGCTATAGGAAAGATGATGTGAAACCTGTAAGGGTTCAGAAATGATGTACAAGGATTTTGCCCGGGTTGGAGTGTTTGATCTATAGGGAGAGATTGAATAAGCTCGGGCTATTTTCCCTGGAGTGTCAGAGGCTGAGGGGTTGACCTTATAGGGGTTTATAAAATCATGAGGGGCATAGATAGGATGAATAGCCAAGGTCTTTTCTCCAGGGTAGCAGAGTACAAAACTAGAGGGCATAGGTTTAAGGTGAGAGTGGAAAAATTTAAAAGGGACTAAAGAGTAAACTTTTTCATGCAGAGGATGGTGCATGTTTGGAATGAGCTGCCAGACGAAGTGGCAGAGGCTGGCGCAATTACAACATTTAGAAGGCATCTGGATGGATACATGAATAGGAAGGCTTTCAAGTGATATGGGTCAAACACTGGCCAATGCTAGATTAACTTAGGATGTCTGGTCGGCATGGACGAGTTGGACAGAAGGTTGTGGAACCCAATGACTCTATTATCTTTGCTGTGTGTAGACTATTTATTGCACTGCATTAGCAGTTTAGAATAATTGCACAACTAGCATATATGCAATCATCAAAAAAAGGATGTTGATTGTACATGGATTGTTTGTTAGCTATGTGCTATATTCTGTGCAGCTGCAAACCCATACAGTTTAGAGGGACCATTTTAGCTATCACCAGTGTTACCCAAATGGTTTTCAATGTGAAGGAGTATGGCGGTAATCAGGAGAAGGTTTCCTTTCCCAATAATGAGTTAATGTCGTGAGACTTCATGGAGTTTAGATTCAAGGCTTAGGACTCCCAGAAACACTGTCCCAACAGTGTATTACAGTGTTACCATTTCTGCTGGATCTGTCCTATATTCTGCAGTGGTTTAAAGTAGTGGAATGGTTTGCTCAGCTATTTCAGAGGGCCCTTACAAATCTACCACTGTGTTGTGGGTCTGGGTCACATATAGGCCAGACCTGGTAAGTTATCTCCCTTAAGGGTATCTCTGATTGAGTTGGGTTTTACAAATTTCATATCGCTTCATTTGTACTATTTCTGCTAAAAGCTTTCTCTCCAAATTACTTATTTAACTGAATTCAATTCACAGTGTTAGAGTGAAATTTCAATGCAAGTCTTCAAATTATTAGTCCATGATTTTGGATTATGAGTACAAGAACAAAGCTGCAAAACTATTGTACATCTCCTTTACTCACTGCTGAGCCCTCCGACATATATTTTTAGTTCTAGTGTTAGTAATTCTTTATCAGTCATTTCTTAAGCTTCATCTCTGATGAGGAAAAGAATATATCACAACATGATTTTCAGCCTACACTCATTGACTGTTGTCATAATATTATTCCTCTTGGATACATCTATTGCTGAAAACCTCTCATATAGATGCTATACTATACTACCTCATCTACATTCACAATATTTCAGGAGGGTTGGTGTGAACTCGTACTATCATGCAGGAAAAGCTGGTCCAAACTCAGAGTCTGCAGGAAAGGAGCAGAGTGCTGTTTTTGAATACAATGACTCCAGTGGGGGATGCTGACAAGTATAAGTCACCCAACATTGGAAATTTTGAGATGAAAAATTACATACAACAGGGAATTTGGGAAATTTCCCTTCATTTGCAGAGGAGCCCAAACGCTCAGGACTGGCCGTGGAACCACTTTGAGTGATCTGGCACTACATCCACAGCTGAACATAGGCCAGAACCCAGACTGATGTTTACATATCATTCTGACTGACAGATATGTAATCCCTGCATTGACTATGGTCCAATCGTTGGACTTCAAAGACTCTGATCTCTGGACTTCAGTAGGAGCGAAGACCTAACTGGCTCTGATCAACCTCCTGGACTGAGATTGGCCATACTCTTTGACTGACTGTGGTTTTTCCCCCTGACAAGCCACAGTTCCCTTTCATCCCACTAAGTATGATGCCCTTGGACTTTGAGACATGGCCATTTGGTTGAAGCACATACAGTGTGTTTGTGGTGTAAACTGCTGGCACGTTCTGTAGTTGTAACATTGGCTTGGTGTGGTTTCATACAGCACCATGCTTACCCCTTTGACCGACCAGTGCTCTGAATCATAATAAGCTGCATGCTTTTCCCACTGTGCAAAAAAAATGCAAGCCAGACAGTGTGACAAATTCAAGTCAATGCAAAATGAGTTAGCATCAAGAAATTAAACTAAGGGCTACAAGGTTCCTTGTGTGAAGATGCATGAGGTGCGTGCATGTCCTTGTGCACAAAGCAATCTGGCAGAAACATACACAGTCCTTACTGTCCCTGAACCTGAGCTCCAAAATGAAATCGTGAAGGGCTGAAGGGTACTGTGAGTTGGTCTGAAAACAGCATGATGCTGTGGTGAGGCTGATGGTTTGATTTTGCTGACTTAAATCTAAGATGGGTAGAAGAGTACAGTGACATTGGAGTCTGCAGGAAAGTCGTGTGAAGACAGAATTGTCTGACAGTCCGGAGAAGCTGATGGTGAGCTTCTGTCATCAAGTAAATGCTTTGATTTTCGTGTCAGGAATTGGCATCATCTTGTTTCTTGGGAAAGGACAGGATTGAGAGCCTCATAGAAAGGAGATGAGATCAACTAATGTGTGCAAATTCATTAAAGTCATCACATCCATGCATTAGTGAGCTTCCAAACTCCCCATTTAAGCATTAAGGGAAATATCTTGACACAAGAATCAAACTATTTTCATTTTGCTGTATTTTCCCAACTTCCTTGCAATTGCCCAGTCAACTCAAGGGAGTGAAAATTTCTGTCCTTAGATCAGGTTATGTTCATGAACAACCTAACCACACATGTGCAGCAACTCAAGTTTGCAGCACCATGTCAGTACAAAGTGAAGTAATATCACATCCACAACAAAAATGGTTCTGCCCATGTTTTCACACTGCAGGTTGGTGCGGTGTGGAACATAGTCTTTAGCAGTTTAGCAGAGTAGACCAGCTGCAGATAGTAACAAGGAAGTGGTGGCCATGCAGCTACAATCTTGCAAATGCAACTAGTCAATCTGTACCTGTATTATGGAGGGAAGTATGACAGCCTGCGTAATCAGGTCAACAATATCTCGTGACTAAATGGATATTGTTCACATACAGTGAACCTCACTGTATCCAAAAGAATCTTTGATAGATACCAAAGCTGCAGCTGAATTGGCTGTGGATAAATCAGAATTTACATGCATTCCATACTCAGCGCTAGAAATTTAAGACTGAGATAGATTGGTTCTTGAGTACCAAGGGGATCAATGATTACAGGGAGAAGAGGGAGAACACGGTTGAGAAATTTATCAGCCATGATAGAATGGCAGAGCAGACTCAATGGGCTGAATGGCCTAATTTCTGCTCCCATGTCTTATGGTTTTATGGTCTTAAATGCTTCCATATAACAATGTATCTGTACTTGCATGGGTGATATTGACCACACGTGCACTGGTGCATTATATCTTATTCATTGTCACCAGTAAAAGCCAACACTAGGCCCATTTGCAAATGCACAGAGGACCATTTGATAGTCATCTTTGCACTTTGGCCATATACTGTGTACTTGAAGTAAACAATAGTCTTGTAATATGTCTACACATAGCTGTGATTTCCACTTGCATCCTTCTGGTACTGAACTTTACATTATATTTAAAAAGTAAAATTGATATAAGCAATATAGACAAAATGCTTTGCTAAACAGCTTATTCTATATTACTTGATTGCACCTTTAATTCATACAGATGGTGTTTGCTTTTTTTTCCCAGTCTGTGCTCAAAGTAAAAATGATTTTAGTGAAAGAGTGAGTGGATTCGACACTAATTGCTAACCTTTTTGAAATGGGTTTAAATCCAATTTAAACCGATGGGATGAAAGTATCTTGGCTGTGAAAGATCTACATAAAATGAATCTGAAACTCTCAGTCCAGACTTACTGTGTCATCACCACAAACTGACAACTTCAATTCACAAGAACACGGGTTGGTGTTGGAAATGGAAAAAATGTCACACTGATGCAAACATATCATGGAGTTTAAATACATTGGTGGAACTTCAGACATGGCGGTTTGCTCCTCATACAAACTGAAAATGCTAGAAACATTCAATAGGCCTATCAATGTTTAAGAAAAGCAAAGTTGGGATAGCATTTGAATGCAACTCCTTGCAAGTTCCATTTTGCCAACAATTTTAGGTACACTTCAGAGCTTCAGTGTAGCAGCTTATTTTTTACAGTTCCTCACACCGGCAGATTCTAATCCAACTCTCCCGGTTTGGATGTTTCACAAACTAATCACTTTTGTACTTGGAGATACTTATTTCCTGAACTTTCCATATATTCCTTTAAGGAGATAAAACAAAACTTGCTTTTTTACCTCAGTTAGCTGTCTTACAATCTACCATAACAACTTTTAATTTCTGGGTTTTCTGAATCAAAATTAACCTGTGATCACTCTGAACTGGAAGCTAGCTAATAGTCTTTTGTTTTCAGCCAACTGTTGTAAACAAAACAGTATAAACAATTTCCCATCAATTAACAACATGGATCTAGTCAGAAGTCACATGACACCAGGTTAAAGTCCAACAGGTTTATTTGAAATCATAAGCGTTTGGAGCACTGCTCCTTTGACAGGTGAAGTCTGACGAAGGAGCAACACTCCGAAAGATTATGATTTCAAATAAACCTGTTGGACTATAACCTGGTGTCATGCAACTTCTGACTTTGTCCACCCTAGTACAACACTTGCACCTCCACATCATAACATAGATTTGCAGCCACTTGCTTTGTGAGCAATACTAGATTTCATTTTAAGAAAAATCCTTCACAGATTTAGATTTGTACATTTGTCACTACTTTGAAATCCTAACTGCAATGAAGATATGAATATATAGGGAATCACAACTCACACACCATATCAATATTTAAGGTGATCAGAATCTTTAACAACTTTTTGCACCTTATAGCCTGAAAAAGCAGCACAACATACCTGAACACAACTTCAAAGTAATGTACCTCAGCAAATGGTGCTCTCTGATACAGCCATGACAGTTCATTGAATTGTATTTAACAGATCGTCACTTCTGTGCATTGGCAGAATTACATTGCCATAGCAATATGCAAAATCATCATGCTCTCAAAATACCAACAGCAGTGACAGAGAAACCAGTCTCCATCTCACTATGGCCACAGTTCATGAGATTCAAATCTCAGCTACAGTTGCAGTACAGATCACACATGATACAATCAAATCAGTTAACAATCTGCAAGGAAATGACTTTGGAGTGAAATAAAAGCCAAATATTCTGTAGATTCTGGAATGATTCCTGCAGATTGGGTGGAGGTAATTGTCATACCACTATCTAAGAAAGGAGCAAGAGATAAAACCAGGAAGTACACACCTGTTGGCCTGACGTCAGTAACAAAGAAGATGCCAGAATTTATTAAAATGATGTATTAAGTGGACACTTAGAGAACAATAAGCATATTTGACCCAGTCCACATGGATCTGAAAATGTGAAATCATGTTTGACAAACTTGGAATTTTAGAACATGTTCCGAAAGAAATTTGGTAAAGGAAAGTTGATGGACATAGTTAACTGGATTTTCAGAAGGCCTTTTGATAAGGGTTTCACAGGAGATGTATAGTAAAATTAAAATATAGCATAGGAGGTAATATTCTGGCATGAATTAAGGATTGGCTAACAGGCAGAAATCTGATTAGGAATAGATATAGGTTATTCTAGTATTCGCAGACTGTGATTGATGGGGCACCGTTAGCTTCAGTACTTGGGCTCCAGCTGTTCACAGCACATATCAATGATTTGAATGTGGGAACAAAATGAAATGTTTCTCAGTTTGCAGAACTAAGTGGGGTGTCTGCTACAAGCAAAATATAAAGCAGTTTCAGGAGGACTTGGACAGGCATAGTGCATCAGCAAGAACATGGCTGATGGGGTATTATGTGAAAAAACTGAGGTGATCCACTTTGGTGGAAGGAACAGATGCACAGCGTACTTCTTTGATGGTAAGCGTTAGAAAATGTAAACAAGTAAAGGAAATGAGGTGAGTTTGTCAATAAGCCACTGAAGGCTAATATATAAGTGCAGCAAGCTGTTAGGCAAGCCATTGCATGTTATCCTTTATCATGAAAAAATCTGAGTACAACCTAGTGAAGTCTAGCTTCAGTTGTATATGGGATTGGTTAGGCTCCACCTGGAGTACTCTGTGCAGTAGTGATATCCTTAACTCAAGAAAGATATTATTGCCAGAGAGAGATAAAGGTTCAGCAGACTTGTTCCAGGAATGCAAGATTGCCTTATGAAAAGCATTTCAGCAAATTGGGCCTATATTTTCTAGAAACATAGAAAATGGGAGTAGGAGTAGCCCATATGGCCTGTCCCCATTCAGTATGACCATGGATGATCATCCAACTCAGTCCCTGTTTCTGTTTGTTCTCTGGTCTTAACCTCTTCAGTCTATCTTCATAACTGTCCATTTCCCTTATAAATCCCGCTGCACACTCTCCAATAGGATAACACTTTTCCTATAATAACAAACAGAAATTTACATAATAAAGGTTTGAAGAATGAGAGGCAATTTCATTGAAACCTACAAAATACTTAAAGGGATAAACAGGGCAAATGCAGGCAAGTTGTTTCTCCAGATTGGGGATTCAAGAAGCAAGGGTACAATTTAAAAACAAGGATGTGCCACTTATACCTGAGATAAGGAGGGTTTTTTTTAAATTCAGAGAGTTTTGAAGCATTGGAATTCTCTACCCAAGAATACCATAGAAGCTCAGTATTTGAATATGTTTAAGATAGAGATTGATATATTTCTAATCATAATAGTGTGAAGGGTGATGGCCTGCATTGGAGGTTGAGGGGGGACCTTATAGAGGTTTATAAAATCATGAGGGGCATGGATAGGATAAATAGACATGATATTTTCCCTGGGATGGGCAAGTCCAGAACTAGAGGGCATAGATTTATGGTGAGAGAGGAAAAAAATTTAAAAGGGCCCTAAAGGGCAACTTTTTCATGCAGAGGTGGTACTTGTATGAAATGAGCTACCAGAGGAAGTGGTGGAGGCTGGTATGATTACAACATTAAAATGGCATATGGATGGATATATGAATAAGAAGGGTTTAGAGGGATATGGGCCAAGTGCTGGCAAATGGGACTAGATTAGTTTAGGATATCTGGTTGGCATGGACAAGTTGGACCAAAGGGTCTGTTTCGGTGCTGTACATCTTCTGATGCTCTGACTTTAATAGTTGTCTAAAAATGATGAAAGTGTTTGTCTAGCCACAATCATATTAGATGGCAGAGCAAGCTCATGGGGCTGAATGGTCAACTCCTGTTGCTAAGTACCTGAAGAATTACATCTGACACACTGAGCAATTACGCAACCCACACAAAGATCAAGATATTCCACTTGATTGACATGTTGATGCTCAAGACTATGAAGTTGAAGATAATCTCAAGGTTTATCTGTTACAATTTGGACCCCAAAAGTGTGAACAGTTACAGTCAGCAACTGCTCAAGAAGAGCAATTACAAGAGTTTCAAAATGTCTTTATCCAGGGACTGCCTGACAGCATTAACCAAAGTCCTTGGGAAGATTTGTTTTTATTTTGGGTAAACTGCAATGTACTCAGTATCTCACGACAAGTCGTTTTCATGAGCAAACAAGTCTTATTGTCAAAATCATTGCCCCAAAATATTATGTCAGCAATACACCAGCAGCACATGGCCAACGAAAGCACAAGATAAGTAGCATGAATCTGTGTATTGACTAGGGATGAATCAAAATATTCAAAGATTTGCTCATGCATATGAGGTATGACTATCAACACCAAAAGCAAAAGGAGCTTGACATCCATATGGTGTTCCATTCTCTCCTTAGACAAAAATAGAAATGGGTCGTGAGTATGGTGCTGGAAAAACGTAGCAGGTTAGGCAGCATCCAAGGACCAGGAAAACTGACATTTCGGGCAAAAACCCTTCATCTTTCCTGATGAAGGCTTTTGCCTGAAATGTTGATTTTCCTGCTCCCCAGATGCTGTCTGACCTGCTGTGCTTTTCTAGCACCACACTCTCGACTCTAATCTCCAATATCTGCAGGTCGTCACTTTTGCCTAAAAATAGAAATGGACCTATTCACAGTGCATAGGGAAGAGAATATTTTTGTGTCAAATTACTTCTCAAATTTCCCATTGTTAAATGACTTAGCGACACAATGAACATGAGTATCAATGACAGCATGTGTTATTTTCAGTTTTTATCAGTATCTCAGAATAGATGTCTGACAACAGTTTGCAGTACTCTAGAAAACCATTTCAAAATATGTGTGTTCAGTAGAAAGTGATCCATATCACATTGTCACCCGTTATCCACATTCAAATAGTCTAGCAGAATGTAGGTATTGCTATCAAATCAATAAATCAATCAATTAACTGTCAAGCAACAACATAATATCTTCATCTCGCATTGCTGTGTTTTCTTGCAATACCAATGGAGAGGGATTAGCATTCCCAATGCAACATACATTTGGAAGTCAAGTGCAAAAGACATTGCCCAGCAACTAATATTGTAACCATTGGGACAGGTGAAAGTAAACATATTCAATGCTATCAAAACCACACACTAGATAGAAATTTTGCATTAGAAATCCTACAAATATTTGGATGTCAGCAAGGATTTCGAAAAAAAAAATGCATATCAGCCAGATCATGCAAAGTGTTACTGATCTTGGTGTTCCATTGCAAAGGAACAGAAGCCAGCTCAGTCTAAAGTTCAGCATGCCAATCATGCATGAAGAGAATAAGCAAGAACCTCTGACTTTGATGTTGACTGTGTTGAAGTTGTAGTGATGGTGAGTGACAGCAACTATCAGCAAGACAGCCAAGTTGTCCAACAAATGCAACAGAGAACAGTGCATTACTCACCAGACAAGTCTACAATCAGCAGATCAGGATGCATTATAAACAATTGAAAGTGTTACATTGAAGTTCAAGATGTTTGTTTTGTAAACTCTCCTCGGCCTGTTTTTATTATTAACAAATTGACAACACATACCAATGTAATTCCAGCTATCCCTGTTTTTGGGATACAGTCAGGCTGTCAGCTTACCTTTAAGAGGCATACTTGTGCCTTCATCCCTACATCAGAGCATATGATTGGCAGGTATAAAGATCTTACACTCCACCTTACCACGGAACACTTGAAGCATGACACTCCATTGGATGTTTGCTGCTCCATGTTAAACTGTTAGTCTACTATCAGCCCAGTCACTTATGCCTCTGCAGAATATTATCTTGTCCATAATAGCTTGTTACAATAAACATCAGTTGCATTCTTCAATACCACAATATTACACCCAATTTCTCATGTCATGGAAGATAACGTAAATGTATAATGCCACATCCAGAAAACCATTCATTTGAAGGCAAAATCACACCACCGAACTCCCAGCTACACCCTCAATCCAACCCAATTACCATCTAAACAGTTGACTACACTCTGATCTGACTAATTTCCAATCCCCAAAACTACCCATTCACCAACTCATCTACTACTCACACATCTATTCACTAAATTAGATACCCATTCACTTATTTACTGGGAGACTTGGATCATTAAAATTGGCCTGACTACACAGTTACCTTTGTGAAACTGGGGTGTTGTAGTTATTCTCCTCCGACAAACCACAAGAGGACTCAAGTATGCAGGTTAACTTCACATTTATTCAAATAATCTCAGTATTAGACTGGCTGAATAGAATTCTGTCTAACATTCTGTCCCTTTTTGCCCGGCTTTGTTCCATGTCTGTCTAATTTTGGTCTGATGTCTCTCTGATTTTGATCCACATCTGTATCCCATGTCTGTCTCCTACATCTGGCCGATCTCAGTCCAACGTCTGTATCCTACTTCTGTCCAATTTGTAAAGAAAATCATCTAACTTTCTACATGTTCTTGTTTTCATTTCATTCTTCAATAATAAACAGAAATCTTCCATTTTAGGTATTTCTGTTATCCTTTCACAAGAACCTATTTATACTCTACAAAAATAAACCAAAAAATTGCAATGCTGGAAATCAGAAACAAAACAAATTGCGGGGAAAGCTCAGCAGGTCTGGCAACATATGTGGAGAGAAAGCAAAGTTAATGTTTTGTCTCCAGTGACCCTTCTTCAGAACAGAAGGGTTCTAAAGAAGGGTAACCAGATCTAAAACATTAACTTTGTTTTCTCTCCACACATGCTGCAAGACCTGTTTTCCCAACAAGTTCTATTTATACTCTAGTTGGCTCTCAAGAGTTGATACAGGCCTTAGGATGTTCAAAGTTCTCTCCATTCATTTCTGCTGACATGGACATGGAGGGCATTCTAGATTCATGTCTGCCGCAATGTGTTTTGCAGTACCAGCTTGTAAGGTGTTAACCTTACTCTTGTTGTAACCTCTTTTTATAAAAACTTGTTTAATTCCCACTTTTGGGGAGTGTGCAACCTTCGTCCATCCTCCAACCTTCGAGAAGCAGTTTGAGTAGACAGCTGAAAGGATCAATGCATGAAGTTACTTGTGGGAATGGTTTGCACTATCAGTAACTACATGGCTGAATGGAGTATGAAGAAATATATAGTGAGCTTATCAAAAAAGTGAGATGATAATCATGGGGACTTTTAATCTACATGTCAACCAAAATGGTTGAAATGGACAAAGTTCCTAGATGAAGATTTGTCCAAATATTTTCATAGTAGTTACTTGGAACAGGACTTTCTAGATCCATCTGGAGACCATGCAACATTTATCTGATATTGTGCAATGAGATAGGATTAATTAATGACTGCATATTGAAGGCAGCCGAGGTGGCATTGACCATAATATGATTGAATTTTACACTCAGTTTGAGGAAAATATGGCTGGGTTCAAGATGAGTATCTTAAATTCAAATAGTTGCAATTATGAGGACATGAACATAAAGCTAACTGAAGTGAACTGGCAAATAAGGCTGATGCATAGGTTAATGGAGGTGCAGTGGCATTCCATCTAAAGGATATTTAAACAATATACATAACAGATATATTACAATCAGAAAGAAGGGTGGAGCAAACAGATTGTTCAGATATGGGTTACCAATCAGTCAGGTGTGGAGAGAGGATCAGATGTATAATTGAATTTCAGAGAAGTGTAAGAAAAATATGCAGCAATGTTAGAGGAATTCAACTATGCAAATATTAAAGAGGATTGTTTTAACGTGAGTGGCAGGGAGGGAGAAATATTCCCAAATTACCTCCAAAAGTACCTCGACAGACCAACAGAAGAGAGAACAGTTCTGAGCCTAATATTTGTATACGAGGCCAGGCAGGCAGTAGGCATATAAATAGGAGAGCATTTTGGAGATAGTGACCACAACTCAGTTATATGTAGGCTGGTTATGGAAAAAGATAAGAATGGGCTGAGTATAAAAGTTCTAAACTGCACAGATAACTTTACTAAGCTATGATAAAATTTGACCAAAGTGAACTTGGAGCAGTTACTTGCAGACAAAACTATGTGAGAAGCATTCAAGCAAAAAATAGTGAGAGAGTACAGGCCAAGTATGTTCCCATAAAGACAAAGCATGGTCCCAAGACTGGAGAACCCAGGATATCATGGGACATAAATGTTAGGATTTTTTTTAAAAAAAGAGACGCTTATAGCAGACAGCAAGAGCTCCCTAAAGGAATATAAAAGGCACAGAGAGGCTTTTAGAAAATAAATTAGGAATGCAAATAGAGTGCATGAGGAAGCATTGGCAAGTAGAATGGAGGAAAACTCAAATGTTTTCTTAACTGTATTAAAAACAAGAGAATAGCTAGGAAAAGAAAAGGATGCTTTAGGGATCATACAGATAATCTGGAAGTCATGGCTAATGTTCTCAATAATACTTTACATCAGTCTTTCTGATGGAAAGAATGACACAAATACACATTAGGGTGGAGGACAGTGAAATATTAGAAGAAATTAACATAGAGAGTGAGGGAACAGGTACTAGCACCTGACAAAGGAGCTGTGTTAATGAAACTTCTATGATTTCAAATAAACCTGTTGAACTATAACATGGTGTCATTTGACTTTG
This sequence comes from Hemiscyllium ocellatum, assembly GCF_020745735.1. Taxonomy (NCBI): domain Eukaryota; kingdom Metazoa; phylum Chordata; class Chondrichthyes; order Orectolobiformes; family Hemiscylliidae; genus Hemiscyllium; species Hemiscyllium ocellatum. Next base: position 59,692,058 of record NC_083411.1, read on the forward strand.
TCCACCCCAGTCCAACACTGGCACCTCCACATCAAGTAATAGCAGAGTTAGCAACTTGAAAAGTGGATAAGTTTGCAAGCCCAAATGAAATCTATTCCAGCTGTTGAGCCTGGCAAAGGAGCAAGTATCAAGGACCCAGGCAATAATTGTCAAATATTCTCTTGCCACAGGTGAGATCACATGGTCTTGCTTTTCCGGTAATTTCTGACTTTGTTGGTGAGGACACATAGTCTCCTTCTGTGTTAGAAGCCTCTATTAGCATCAAGCAATCATAAAATAATCAGAGATGAGTGACAGGACAGAAGATTGGGCAGAGTATTTTTAAAAATTAGTTTAAAGAGGGAAAATTTAAAATGAGCTAAAAATTACCATATTCTTATCAGACCATAAGGCTGCTCTCTCATGAGAGAGAGAGAGAGAGAGAGATATGAATTATAGTGGTTTAGCCTAAGAGTTATTATGCCTCAGGTGAAGGGAGAGGTTTAGAAGGAGAGTCCGTCTTGTTAACTTCAGCTTGTGCAGGAATTGAACTCATGCTGGTGACATCATTGTGTATTGTAAAACAATCATCCAAGCTAACCATTCAAAGTTAGCTAGAAATATTACAGAAAATAGGAAGAGTTTCTACGGACACTTTAAAAAGGAAAAGTATTTATGATGTGAGCACAGGTAATATATAAGGTAAGCCTAGTAAGTTAATAATGCAAAATAAGGAGTTGACAAATGATTTGATCAGGCATTTCACGAAAAACAAAGTAACACCCCAGAGTGGGGGAATTTTTTTTTAAAAATGACCAGGAAGGTGGTACTGAATAAGTCGTTAGAGCTATGGGTTGACAATCCACGAGTCCTAACAGACTTTATCCTGAGTCTTAAAAGAAATGGCTAGTGAGATAGTTGATGCATCAGATTTAAATATTGCATGATCCCTAGATTTGGTAAAGATTCCAACAGGTTGGAATGTTCTGAATGGAACTTCTTTATTCAAACAGGGAAGGGTACAAAGAGAGGATGCTATTAAGTTATACACTACTTAGCTTATCATCTGTCATTGGGAAGGTGTTAGAAGCTATTATTAAAGGTTTTATAGTATGGCACTTAGAAAGTTATGCTAATCAGACAGAGTGAACATGGATTTATAAAAGGGAAGTCATGTTTAAACAATTGATAAGGAGATTGTGTTGTAAATATGGAAGAACCAGTAGACATACTAAACGTAGAGACATTTGATAAGAGTTCATATCAAAGGTTATTCACAAAAATAAAGGCTCATGGTATCGTTGGTAACATATCAGCATGGATAGAAGATTGACTAACAGAAAACAAAAAATAGACATAAATGGATCATTATCTGATTAGTAAGATGTAATGAGTGATATGCAATATGGATCAGAGCTGAAGCCTCAGTATTTTACAGTTTATATAAATGATAAAGGAACTGTAAGCATGGTTGCTAAATTTGCTGATGACACAAAGGTAGGTAGGGAAAGAGTGGCACAGTGGTTAGCACTGCTGCCTCACAGCACCAGGGACTCATTTTCAGCCTTGGGTGCCTATCTGTGTGGAATTTGCATGTTGTCCCATGCCTGCATGGGTTTCCTCCAAGTACTCAAATTTCCTCCCATAGTCCAAAGATGTGCAGGTTAGATGGATTTGCCATGCTAAAAATTGCCTTTTAGTGTCTAGGTATGTGCAGGATACGGGGTTAGCCATGGTAAAAACTTCATGTGGGGTTACAGCAATGGGTGGGATGCTCTATGAAGGATCAGTGTGGACTTGATGGGCCAAATGACCTCTTTCTGCGCTGTAGGGATTCTATGATTCAAAAATAAGTTGTGAAGAGGTAATAAGGAGGCTATGAAGAGATACAAATAGATTAATTGTGTAGGCAAAGATCTGGGAAATGAAGCATATTGCTAGAAAAGATGAAATTGTCCATTTTGGCATGAGGAATGGAAAAGAAGCATATTATCTGAATGGTAAGATACTGCAGATACATCTGAGATACAAAGGGATTTCAGTATGTACATTGCATGAATCACATAATTTTATAATGCAGGTGCAGCAACTAATTAGGAAATCTATTGCAAGGGAAAATGAATACAAAAGTAGGAAGATTATGCTTCAATGATCCTGAGCCATTGGTGAGGCCACATCAGGATTACTGTCTTTTGGATTGATCTGCTTATTTTTAATGAAGGAGCAGTCAGAAAGGGCTTACTGAACCAATAGCTGGAATGCCCAAGTTTGTATGAGAAAAGATTGGATAGCTTAGGCTTCTATCAGCTGGAGTTTAGACAAGAAAGAGATCCAACAAGTCCATACTGACCCTCTGAAGAGTATCCTACCCAAACCCATTCCCCTACCCTATTACTTTACATTTATCCCTGACTAATGCACCTAACCTACACATCCATAGTCAACTTTAGCATGGCCAATACACCTAACTCACACATCTTTGGATTGTGGGAGGAAGCACACACAGACACAGGGAGAATGTGCAAACACCACACAGACAGTCACCTGAGACTGGAATCAAACCCAGACCCCTGGCACTGTGAGGCAGTAGTGCTAACCATTCAGTCTCCTGCCAACTTGATTGGAACATAAAGTCCTGAGGGGTCTTAATAGGATGGGTACGCAAAGGATGTTGCTGCTTGTGGGAGAATCTAAACTGGGGACACTATTTACAAATAAGGGATCATCCATTTAAAACAGAGATAAGCTTTTTTTTCTCTCGAGATTTGTGAGTCATTAGAACTTGCAGCTTCACAAGATGGTGAAAGCTGAGTCCTTGAATATCTTTAAGATGGGGGTAAATAGATACTCGAGAAGCAAGGTGGTGAAGATTGTAAGTTGTAGGCAGAATGGGGCATATTCAAATCAGCCATGGTCTATTGAACAACACAACAAAATCAGAGGGCTGAGCTGCCTAATCCTGCTGTGAATTTGTACATTCACATGTCCATATGTAATTCTTGTATCTGATGGTAAAAATCACACAACACCAGGTTATGGTCCAACAGATTTATTTGGAAACACTAGCTTTCGGAGTGCTGTTCCAAAGTTCTGAAACCAACATGGTCATTCTAAAAGATGAGAGACTTAACAAACAATCCATGTCTTTTTCAATATATAATTTCAGTTACATCACTATAAATTTGCTATAAATTCTATGTCCTACGATCTTAAATTCCACAACCACCTGATGAAGGAGTGGTGCTCCAAAAGCTAGTGTTTCCAAATACACCTGTTAAACTATAACCTGGTGTTGTGTGTTTTTTAACATTCCAACACCGGCACCTCCAATCATGGCTTGTATCTCATAGAGTCATAGAGATGTACAGCATGGAAACAAACCCTCCAGTCCAACCCGTCCATGAAGACCAGATATCCCAACCCAATCTAGTCCCACCTGCCAGCACCTGGCCCATATCCCTCCAAACCCTTCCTATTCATATACCCATCCAAATGCTTCTTAAATGTTGTATTTATACCAGCCTCCACCACTTCTTCTATCAGCTCATTCCATTCACGCACCACCCTCTGTGTGAAAAGGTTGCCCGTAGGTCTCTTTTACATCTTTCCCCTCTCACCCTAAACCTATGCCCTCTAGTTCTGGACTCCCCAACCCCAGGGAAAAGACTTTGCCTATTTACCCCATCCATGTCTCTCATAATTTTGTAAACCTCTATAAGGCAGTATCTGATGATTTGCTTGCTGATGTCAGCACTCATTTTTGGATTCTTCAGTCAAACTTAGAATTTCTGGTTGAAAAATCATAAAAGATTTGGTTACAAAAATCTTTATGGATAAAACATATTCAGCATCATTGCTGATTTCAAAAATCTGGGCCCATATAATTTTATATACAATTAAGAAGTATGTTACATCTGCATGAAGAATGCAGTCCTTATCCATTCAAATTGATTAATATTGTAGAACCACATTAGTTTTATAGAAAATCATATTTCTAGCTATATCAGACAATTAATTACATTGGTACACAAGTTTTTATTTTAATGAAGGTATTGGAAGCAGGGTCAGCAATGAACCCAAATATACATATTTTACTGAATTACAAAAAGCTGAATGATGCTTCAACGTCAATTTATACATAAGAATAATACAGAGTTATAGAGTCATACAGCATGGAAACAGAGTCTTTGGTCCAACTAGTCCATGCTGACCATGTTCCCAAACTAAACTAGTCCCATAGTAATCATTTGTCAACATAATTCAAAATTGTATCCATAAAAATAAAAGCATGTGTAGCAATGTAGTTAATTGCCTGATATGGCTAGAAATACGATTGCCAACAAAACAAATGTGGTTCTACAATAATGATGTACTTAAATGAACTTTCCACCTTTAACCCAAACTTCCTGGATGTTACATAAGTCCATTTTCTAGATTCAGATCAAAGCATTGAACAAAGCAATCCTTATTTCCAATGTTGGTAACTATTCTCATGAAACATTCTAGTTTTGTTCAAGAACTTTGAAAGCTATTGCCTAAGGCATTTTAAGTAAGACATTTGTGAAATAGTAGTACATCTTGACAGAATTTGCTAAAGGTCTAGCTAGCCTCTTGCGGCACAAAGTAAAAGGCAGTTCACTGTGAAATTGCCAGACTGACAGCATATGTGCCAGAAAACACTGCTGTACATAATCGAGCTCAATAATCTCAAGGCGACAAATCTAATCGGTATTTTTTCACCAATGCCAAATTAATTAATTCCTAAACAAAGTTGGTTTGTCCAAGAAAATTGAATAATTTAACATCCTTAAAGCTCTTAATCACGCTAACATTTGTTCAAATTGGTTTTGTATTTTTCTCCCAATTTTCCACTTGCTTTTTTAGAGATGTAAAGTTTTGTTATAGTGAAGTAGCAAAAAGCTGGTGCCTGACTCACTCCACAACCTCCTGCAAGTGTCCATTCTGCACAGGTCATTCTAAGCAATTAAGGACTACATTCTACTTGAAAATACATTTATAATTTGGCAGCGAAACAATGACAATGTCTCCTGCGGAGAGGTTGCTGACCATTTGTTTCCACCCTGTACTGGAAATTGCTACGGTGGGTTTTGGACTCAGGCTTTCTGTCATTTATATGTCATGAACTACTTCTCTCACCATTGCACCATGATCCTCGGAGCAATGTTGGGGAGCTCATTATGAACAAAAGGGACTTCACAGAATCTCTACTAACCCAATAAATATCACTGATCTCTATCTCATTGTTATTTGTGGGACCTTGCTGAACATAAAATACAACATTAGATATCCTTTAAATATGTTTTACCAATTATAAAGTATATTGGGAGGTCTCAAAATCAGTGAAAGAAAGAATAAAGATGCAAATAGCTCTCTTAGATCATTTAACACAATGACAGAATTCTGCCTCAACTCATTCTTCAAAGTAATTATTTTTCCATTTATGGAGAGTTATTCAATAAGTAGAGCACGGACTGACACTATATTGAGTCATTTTAAGACTTAAGAATTAAACAGCCGAATTAACTGTTTGTATGTGAATACAAGTCATCGCTGTAGTCTGCTAGCTGTTTACTTTATTGTTGAGAAACCTAACACAATATTTTGGATTAAGCATCTATCTCTCATGGTATAAGAATAGCTTATCTGCATTCCCTTTTAATTATTCAAATGTAGCATTTTAGACAGTAATCTCTCCTCTGTCACACTTGATCTAAGCTAATTGTGCAAAAATGGTCACAGCTGATTGGTTTTCATTCAAATCTGTCTCAATGAATTTTTTTGAAGCAACAATGAACTGCAAATGCTGGAAAACTGAAACAAAAACAGAAACCGAAATTGCTGGAGGAAGTCAGCAGGACTGGCAGCAACTGTAGAGGCAACACAGAGTTAACATTTCAGCTCCAACAAGCTTTCTTCAGCCTACCTGAAATGTTAACTCTGTGTTGTCTCCAAAGATTCTGCCAGACCTGCTGAGTTTCTCCAGCAATTTCCGTTTCTGCTTGTGTTTCAGATTTTCACCATCTACAGTTCATTGATGTTTTGAAAACTTCTATTGAGGCAATGACCCATCTTCAGTGGTCCTGAAATATTAACTCTGCTTTCCGTCTACAGATGCCGCCAAACCTTGTGAGTTTCTCCAGCAACGTCTGTCTGACATTGACATTTAAAATTGTCTTCTATGACATTATTTATTCTACATATTTCCATATCATCCACATCTCCAACCAAAGTATGTAAACAGGAAGATTTACATTATTTATTACAATTTTGGGTGACATATTATAGGAAGGAAGTGAAAAACACATTAGAGATAACACAGAAATAGTTGACAAGAATGGCTCCAAGGATGAGTGACTTCGGTTATAAGGATAGATTGAAGAAGTTTGGATTATTCTCCGAAGGGAAAAGAAAGCTAAGAGGAGATCAGGGAAAATTGTTTCCATTCATAAAAGGAACAAGATCAGAAGCACATCGATTTAAAGTGATTGCAAAAGAAGCAAAGGTGAAGTCAGGAAAAGCTTTCTTCACTCATTGAGTATTGAAGGTTTGGAATGTACTGCCTGGAAGTGGGTGGGATTCAGTTAAGAGATTAGATGATTATTTGGAATAAAACAATGTATAAGGGTATGGGTGTACAGCAGCAGATTGGCACTAGGTAATGATACTTGTTTAAAGAGCTGGTGCATGCAAGATCTATGGACTTTGTCTCCCTGTTCTCTTTCTTAATTCAATAATAAAATGTCTGTCTACTCTTCTTATATCCAAGAACAAAAATACAGCAGACACAATCAAGTGATTTTCCTTTTGAGATAAGATTACAACAGTAATAGGATTCCTGTAGGATTTCTACTTGCTACCAACCCTGCTGTGAGTACAGCACATTAGATTGCAACTTGTGGTGGTAAGATTCTAGGTGAAAATTCCGGTTGTTCCCATGAAAATGGGATGATATTGCAATGGTATATCCACTGCAATACTACTAAAGTAGGAAGTTCATTTAAGACAACCCCCAACGTACCCCTAAGATAACATTTTAGGTAGGACATAAGCTTTGAGGTTATGAATATTTGTGGTGGCAGACAGAATACCAGTTGGGTTGCCTCTCTTCAAGCAGTGAACTAGCAGGCCTTCTGAACCCCCATTCATTGTGTGGTTCCTTAACAGAAATGGAACCAGAAGGCAGGAAATCTAATGTCCCTACTCCACAAGCTCATTGGCATGGTGGGATGGTCAAATGCTGTTGACATGTTGGAGCAGAGCCTTCGAAAATTTCAAGCAGTGTGGGCTGGAGCGAGATTGTGATGGAAAGTCTCCATCAATTTTTTGGCCACTCTATCACAGATCTTGGGTAAAAAAATCAAGCCTGATAAAAGCAATTTCATAATTGACCTATTCAGGAAACAAAGCTAATTGTTTGATTTACCGACTGACTTTACTTGGAACCAACATTAATTTCAAGAATCTCAAAGTGAATGCATTTTTTTTTGCTACAATGAATGCATAACTGGATATTTCCTCGTGATATAATTTGCTGGCAAAAAGAGGTACAAGTTTGACTTAGCATGTGCACCATCATTGGAGATTCATCTGTGATGTATTACTGTATGTCAATATCCCAGACATAACACATGAGAATCACACTCCAAATATCACACACTTTATGCTGTGTGTTCTCATAACACATAATCAGAATGCTCACAGCTTATAAATTGAAATATGAAAATTTTAATGAAAGATCATTGAAGATGGTACTAAAAACCCTGTTCTGATGTCAGAAAAGAGGAGATTTCTACAAGGTTTCCTTCTGGAAGACACTCAGGAGCATTTCTACTACTTCCCAGCTCAGACCAAAGTTCTTGTGTCCTGCTACAGCTGGCGGTGAACATTGGTGGGCAATTATGTACGCAACCAAAGTACGATGGTTCACTAGCATTCACACCCACAATGATGGAGGAGGCCAGAACGTTAGTGAAAAAGACAAGGCAAAACAATTTGTAACCAACTTTAGTCAGAAGTACTGTGTGGATGAGTCATCTCAGCTTTGGCCTGCAGAAGGTTCTAGCATAGTAATGGCAATCCTTAGCCATCAAGATCCTTAGCAATCAAGAAATGACTGAAGGCAATGAATGCAACAAAGACAATAAGCCCTGGCAACACCCCACTGTAGTCCAGAAGACTTGTTCCTGAACTAGCCTGAGATAAGTAGTTCCAGTGCAGTTGGAAAACTGCCAACTATCCATCAATGTGGAAAATTGACCAAATGTGAAAAATCAGGAAAATTTCAATCTGGTCAATTACCTTCCTATTAGTTTCATCTTAATCATCAGTAAAGTGAAAGAAGTGTTATTTACTCAGCCTGTAGCTGCTCACTGATACATAGTTTGGGTTCACCGGGACCACTCAACTCCAGACCTCATTACAGACTTGGCCCAACTAGGTACAAAAGGACTGTATTTCAAAGGTGAAGAAAGGGTACATGTTCTTGACATCAAAGGAGAAATTGACTGAATCAAGAAACCCTAGCAAAATTGAAAGAAACTGTAAATTAGGGGGAGCTATCCATTGGTTGGAGTTAAACATAACACAAAGAAGGATGGTTGTTGGAGTCTAAGTATCTTAACACCAAGCTATCACTCTATGAGATCAGCATGTCCAACCACCTTCAATTACTTCATCAATCAGTTTGTCTTCATCACAAAATCTTAAATGGGATGTTCGTTGATAATTGTGTAATATCAATACCATTCATGACTCTTCAGGTATTGAAGCAGATCATGTCCATATGCAAGATCTGAACATATTTAAACTAGCTGAAAATGTGTTGCTGGAAAAGCGCAGCAGGTCAGGCAGCATCCAAGGAACAGGAAATTCGACGTTTCGGGCATAAGCCCTTCATCAGGAAACGTCGAATTTCCTGTTCCTTGGATGCTGCCTGACCTGCTGCACTTTTCCAGCAACACATTTTCAGCTCTGATCTCCAGCATCTGCAGACCTCACTTTCTCCTCGAACATATTTAAACTAGGCCTAGTATGTGGCTAGGTAACATTATTGACACTCCAGTACCATGCAATGGAAGTCTCCAGCAAGAGAAAGTTTAACCTACTCCCCGTAGTATCCAATGGCATCATCATCACTGAAACCCAGCCTTCAACACCTAGAAATTTAAGTGGACCAGCAATTAAAATACCATTGCTACAAGAGCAGGGCAGGGGTTGAGAATTCTGTGGTAAATAATTCCACATATCCTGTCCACTATCTACAAGGCACAAGTCAGGGCTGTAATGAAATACTCCCTACTTGTCTGGATGAACTTTGATATCATTCAAGCAACTCAATACTATCCAGGTCAAAGCAAGTCACTTGATTGGTGCACCATCTCCCAGCTTAAATATTAACTCCTTCCACCATCAATGCACAGGAGTAGAGTGAGAAGTGTATCAACTACAACTTGCATTGCAGCAACTCAAAACTGATCCTGCAATGACATCTTCCAAACACACATGTCTACCAGCAACTTCCATCACCTAGATGAACAAGGACAATCCCATTTGAACACCCTCACCAGCAAGTTCCCTCCAAATCCATACCACTTCTGACTTTAACCTATATCACCATTTCTTCACCACGGCCAGGTTAAAATCACAAATCATTTCTTATCACCCTGTGGCTATATTTACATTACAGGGATTGCAGCAGTTCAAGAAGTCAGATCACCACTACTTTCTCAAGGACAATTGGAAATGAACAATAAATATTGGTCTTGCCAGTGACACTCACATGCCATAAAAGATTTGTTTTTTATTTAAACAGCCCCAAGGAGCAGTTTCAAAGCAATACATGAGGAACTATCTTCCAGGGATCATGCCTTGCTGTATTACATGCAGCTAATGGGGAAGGAGCGATGGTCTCATGGTGGTAGAGGAAGAGACTACAGCAGCAAGCCAACTACAATTTCAGCCCATGTCATAAATTGACTGAAACACCAACAACAAATAATATGGATCTTTAATAGTGTTCTCAGATTCAGATGATAGATTGTGTTAATCAGTTAACTATTTTTTTTAATTTAGTGTGATATCCATTGCTTTGGATTGAAGCAATGATGCAGCAATTACATTTTTACTGAATTAATTGAAATGATGGGAGAGCCAATTGTTTTCCTTAATATTTTCTGTCACATTGCTAATATATTATCTGTCAAAAATCATCAAAGAGTCACAATTATGTTTTTAGGCAAGAGTGATTCAGCTATCACAAGTGCTCTTAAAATTCTGTTATATACCATGCTCCCTAATTGCTCTTGGCAGTAAAATGATGCAGTTTTGAATGTCTTCTCTTTTTTAACCAACCAGCCAATTCTCTACTGAAGATTTTATTGATGCTATCTAAATGAACTATTTATTATTGGAGGTACAATAAATACAGTACCTCCATTTAAAATCTGAGGCTTTACTTGAAAACATATCAAATTTAAACCCATAGTCTTCCATAAAGTCATGTTGGTCTGTGCTCTAGATTTTCAGAAATACTTGGTTAATTAGTATTTTATCATTCTTCACTTTGCTCCTCCATGCATACTTTGTACTGAAGATGTTTTGCTGGAATTTGGTTTAATAAATCCTTGCAGATAATTCTCTACTCAGCCATGAAGGGAAAGTGACTCATTGTGACTAGCAGCAGTCTGAATTCTTGTTGAGTTGTTTAAGCAGTGTAACCCTGATCCAGTTTCGGAAGTGTATCCGTTCTTGCACTCATGAAATATAGTAAGCTCCTATGGATGTTGTTAACATTGTTTTTGCTTTAACATCTTCATCAAATGGTTGTTCTTCAATCCAAGGGTTGTGAATCTTAGTAATTCTCTGCTGCAGGGCATTAAGTTATCTCCATTGTTGAATAAATTTAAGACAGGCATAGACATATTTAGTCTCTTGAGAATATGGAGATATGGGAAGCAGGCAGAGAAGTGAAGTCACACTCCAAGATCAGTGATGGTTGTATTAAATAACAAAATAGGCTCAATGGCCTATAAGGTCTACTCCTTTACATATTTCTCATGTTGTGTTAATAAAATTATGCCAATATATCCCTTCAACATTGCACATTTTACTCTAACTTCATTCCCATTTGGTGGCTTCCCTCTTCCCACAACCTTTCTGCCAACACTCCAGCTCCTGACTTATCCATCAAGATCCTCTTCAGTCCCAACTCTATTCCCAGTCTCTGTACTTATTGTTAAAATCCCTCATGTCTATTGCCAATAGTGGGGACTTTAGCTTCTTCTCACACTCGATCTGCCTCCTGTCTTGCCTCAGTCTTGCTCCCAGCCTGGCTTCTGCCTGGCTGCCAGGCTTGTCTCCCACCTTTACTCCTAACCTTACTCATGCTTTCAATCTCAGTCCCTATCTGCTCAACCTGAAAATCCAGTTCCTGTTCTCACCCTCTGTCCTTACCTTTAGTATCTCTTATGTCTATTGCCACTATCAGAGACTGGTTGCTACTATTCCATTGTGAACATGCATTGAAGTCCTGGGATCTATCTAATAGCAGAAGTAGATCAATGCAAGTAACACCTTGGACCAAATCTGATCTGATTTGTATTCTTGTTCATTCCTTTAAGCATCCAGGTAGATGTTTATTCATTAATTTCCTCATGGACTCTTGTAATTTGCTTTTGCAGATACAATTGCCCTTAGATAGATCATCTTCCTACTGTCCCAAGATTGCAACAACAACTTGGGGAAGAAATGGACTTGTGACATTGTTACTGAGGTCGTGGAACCAGGGGCCAGGTAATATTCTGGGGGCTTGGGTTCAAATTCCTTCTTGACAGATGCTGAAATCTGAGTTTTCATTTAAATATAAAATTGAAAGTCACTAATGATGACATGAAACCACTACTAATGCCCTTTAAGGATAGAAAAATATCACCCTTATCTGGTCTGGCCAATGTGTAAATGCAACAATGTACTTGACTCGTAACTGCCCTCAAAATAGTTTAGCAAATCTCTCACTCGTATCAATTGGTAGAAAGTCTCAAATAAGAAGTGAAGCTAGATGGGCTAAGGCACCAGAAATGACAATGGCAGTCTCAGCCTTGTCAATTCTATGAAGTCTTCCTTATTTACTTCTGGCTAGTGTTAAAATTGGGAGAGCTGTCTCAGAGACTGGTCAAACTGATAGTCATACTCATGGCATCATGCATTGCACAAAATATCCCAAACAATGTCATCACCATCTCTGGTATGACCTGTTCCAGCAGCTGGACCAACCAACTGTCATGAAAGCAGGGACATACAGTTAGAAGGCAGTTGCCTTGGGAGATATCAACATTGATGCCGAATGCAATGAAGTAAAACAAAATCACTTTAGACATGGGCATGGACAACTCCAGCTGATTATCACATACCACACCCTCCCTTGACTCACTGCCCCCCAGCTGATGAATCAATACTTATACACATTGAACATTACCTTGAGTAAGCACTAAGGGTGGCCAAGAGCTAAAATATATAGCTGCTAGATAGGGTCTGCAAATGTTCCAATGAAGTCAATAAGAGTGAAAAACATACTCAATCCATCCACACCAAACTGCCTGCTACAGGTATCCTTGACCACGACAGTATCATTAAGAGTGACCATCCCACAGTCCATGAGGAGACAAAGTCCCATCTTCACATTGAGGATACGTTCCATCATGTTGTGTGCCATTACAATCATGTTAATTGGATATACTTTGAATGGATCTAGCAACACAAGACTGGCCATCTATGAGGTGTTGTGAGCTATATTTGCAGAGTTGTATTTCAACACAACCTGCAAACTCATGGTCCAACATTACCCTGCCTCAGCCAATTCCATCAATTAATCCTAGTTCAATGAAGAGTGCAGTTGGACATGACAGGAGCCAAAACCAAGTCATCAACCTGGTGAAGCTACAAAAGAAGACTACTTGTTTGCTAAACAGCATCAGCAGCAATTGATAGACAGAGTTAAGGAATTCCATAACCAATGAATCAGATCGATACAAAAACATAAATTGCTGCAAAAGCTCAGCAGATCTTGCAGCACCTATTGAGAGAAATCAGAGTTAACGTTTTGGGTCCAGTGACTCTTCCTCAGAACTGATGACAACTAGGAAAATGTTGGATGAGGCAGTAAGGAGTAAACAATAGGTGCGCATAGAGGCCAAAGACAGAAAAGGATAGTTGGACAGGTGAGGGAGTGTATAACAGTCAGGCTAGGAGGATGAATAGCTGGTAATGGAGACTGTTAGTGGCTAACAACACGTTATGTATAATAACAGACTATGTGATAAAAAGGCTCAGATCTAAGCGCTGCCAGCCTACCAAAACAATCCTGAATGGTGATGGCCAAATAAACAATTCACTGGAGGAAGAGATTTCATAAATAGCCCCATCCTTAATGATGGGTGGAGCCCAACACATCAATGCAGAAGACAAGATTGAGGCATTTGCCAAACCATCAGCCTGATATATCGAGTGGATGATCTATCTTGGCCTCCTCCGCAGATCTCACAGATGCTGTACTTCAGCCAATTCAGTTCACTCCACATGATATATCAAGAAATGCATTAAGGCATTGGATAGGGCAAAGGCTATGGGTTTTGAAAAGAATTTAGTAATATTACTGAAGACATAGTCAAGAATTTGCAATAGCCCGGCCATGCTGTTCCAGTACAAATGCAACACTAGCATGTGTCTGCCAACATGGAAAAGTGCCCAGATATGTCCCACACAAATAGCAGAACAAATTGAAAATGGCCAATTAAAACCTTATCAGTCTTTTCTCAATTATCAATAAAGTGCCGGAAGGTATCATCAACAATGCTATCAAGCAGTTCTCTTGCTTAGCAATAATCTAGTCACTGAAAGTTTGAGTTCCATCAGGACCACTTGGCTTTGACCTCATTACTCCCAGGAATACTCTCCCTAGGTACACCTGTAATTTTAGCCTGAACTACAACACCACTTCCCTTCCTTTCTTGTCCTCCTTTCTATCCTTCCTACAGCATCTATACCCTGGAACATTAAGCTGCCAGTCCTGCCCTTCACGGAGCTGTGTCTCTGTAATAGCTATGATATCCTATTCCCATGTTCCCAACCATGCCCAAGGTCATCAGCTTTACCTGTCAGGCCTCTTGCTTTGAAATAAATGTAGTCTCATTCATCAGACTAACCTTGTTCTCTGCCTTGCTCATGCCTGCCTTGACTATTTGAGTTGCTCCTCCTCTCAACTGTACCAGCCTTCACCTTATCTCTTTTCTCAGTGCCTCTTTGCATGCTCAAAACCTCCCACTACCCCCAACCCATCTATCCACCCAAACAAATCCTTTATGGGTCTTACACCTCCTGAGTAGCACTAGCAAATGTCCCCATCAGGATATAGGTCCCCTTCCAATTCCAGTCTAGATCAATTGCATCCATATATTTTGAAATAATCTCGGGATAAGGAATTACTCATTTTTATTAATTCATTCAGAAATGGAGTTGTGGCAGAGATCCAGTTTTAGAAAGCTAAAATAATGCCTATATTTAAAACATAGCATGTCATAGAATCATAGAGATATACAGCAAGGAAACAGACCCTTCAGTCCAACTCGTCCATGCCCAGATATCCTAACCTCATCTATCCCATTTACCATCACTTGGCCTGTATCCCTCTAAACCCTTCCTATTCAGATACCCATCCAGATGCCTTTTAAATGCTATAACTGTATCCACCTCCACCACTACCTCTGGCAGCTCATTCCATACCCACACCATCCTCCGTGTGAAAAGTTGTCCCTTAGGTCCCTTTTATATCTTTTCCCTCTCACCCTAAACCTATGCCCTCTAGTCGTGAACTCCCTCAACCCAGAGAAAAGACTTTGCCTATTTATCCTATCCATGCCCCTCGTAATTTTATAAATCTCTAGAAGGTCACCCCTCCGCCTTTGACACTCCAGGAAAAGCAGCCCCAGCCTATTCAGCCTTTCCTATAGCTCAAACCCTCCAACCCTGGCAACATTCTTGTAAATCTTTCCTGACCCCTTTCAAGCAATGATAAATCAATCCATTTGCATCAGTGCAAGAATAAATAATGGAATCCTTAGTAGAGAAAGAAGAGCAGGACATATAGAGTAGCTATGAATAGTTGGCTTGAATGTCAAAGGGAAAAGTTTGTTTGACCAAACTTGTAGAAAGTTTTGAGGAGGTCATAGAGTAAATGGGCAGTAATGTAAGGGGTACTGATATAGAACAGAAGAAGCAACACGGCTGCTTGTGAATGGCCAGTTTTGTGCTAAGTGACCCAGCAGGGATTTGCCAGAGTGATTAACTCTTTGGGAATAAATTGGCAAGGAGGACCCTGAATGGGGAGATGGTCAGAGGGTATGATCCAATCCAATGATCCAAGGAGAGCAGGATCCAAGCTTGTGAGAATGGGGTGAGTGAGCTGTCAGAGAGGCAGTCGGGAGAAGTATGCTGTGTGCATGTGAGTGTACACTAAATAAATGGAAAACTTGAAGATCAAAAGGTTATGGAGGAATGGGGGTGAATTAAAATTATGGTTGCTTTTCCCCTCTTGATTTGGAGACAGGTATCGTTTGAGGTAATGATTTCCCTTTTTGTCCAGTTTTGAAGTAAGCCACAACACGCTGCCCAAACTGTACCTTTATTTTTTGAGTTTCAATCTTGGAAATAAACCCAAAGCAAAATCTTTAAGATGGGGTTTATTAATAAACATGCAAAACATGGAGGAACAAACTCTGCTACTTCATTCACACACACAAATACAGTGAAGAAGGATAGAGAAAGAAAAATAGTTGCAAATTGAATTTCATGAAAAGTTATTACATTGGTATTAGTTCACATGACTTAGAGTCCAATTGGTCAAGAACCAAATTGGGAATCTTCATTTGGTTAATCTTACTGCAATTCTTTTTCTGAGTTGGGATACAGGTGGATGGCAATTAAGAGTGCAGTGGTATTTGGCATGCTCAGAGAATTAGTCCACCATGGCTGACTAAGTCTGCAATTTGTTTTTCTGAATAAGAGACTTTTGGGAGAGATAGAGATGGAGAGAAGGCTTTTTCACTGCTAAAGTTTGGAATTACAGTTCTTGTAAAACAGCAATTGATATCAGAAGTCAAAACTGCATATGTAAAAAGGGCTCAAACAGCCCGGTTTCAGTTGTGTGATAGGGTGGTTTCTGCTAAGCCAGTCAGATAAACTGGTAGTTTGACCGTCCACATCAAAACTGTATGGGATGAGGGATGGATTCATGGGTAGATTCATGGATGGATAGTGTCACAGATGAACAGATCGATGGATGAATTCACATACAGACAGAACAATGATGTGATGGATTTATGGGCAGATATACAGATGGAAAGATTCACAAAGGTGTGGATGGATCGCCAGCTAGATTCATGGAGGGAAACACAGATTTAAGGATGGATTCGCAGATAGGTGCATGAAATAATGTACTGATTGATTCTCAGAAAGTGGGCCAAATTTCCAGGCAGATGGACTTGGTAGACAGTTGGTTGGATTCATGATTGGATGGTCAGATTCAATGACAGGTGAATTCATAGATGTATTCATAGACGGATGGGTTCATAGACTGATTCATGGATTGCTGGAATAATTATGGAGGGACTGCAACAAAGACTGCAACTAGACTATTCCTGGGATGACAGGACTGATATATGAAGAGAAAGTGGATTGATTAGGACTATATTCACCATCGTTTAGAAGGCTGAGTGGATATCTGATAGAAACCTATAAAATGCTAACAGGATTAGACAGGGTAAATTCAGGAAGGATGTTCCCAATGACCAAGAAATCCAGAACCAGGGCTCACAATCTGAGAATACAGACGAGGTCATTTAGGAATTAGATGAAGAGAAACTTCTTCACTCAGAGAGTGGTGAGCCTGTGGAATTCTTTGCCACTGACAGTGATTGAAATCAAACCATTCAGTGTATTCAAGAAGAAGTCAGATATAGTTCTTAGGACTAAAATGCTCAAAGGGAAAAGTAGGAAGAGGATACTGTCTGTGCCTGTGAAGTTTGCTTTCTCCAATGCATTGACATTCACTCCTAGTATCTGCTGTCTGGCCAAATCTCTACTGGTTATTCTACTGTCTTTAGGATTTTTGAACCACAGGAGCTGAAGAGAATCTGCTGACATCTTGTGGTAAGGTTGATCCTCCTGTCTTATGTTGATCTGTTTTGCTTCCAGATTTTTGCTTCTCTCACCATCTAAATGGCTTTCTTGAAAATTTTCTTTGGACCACAACAAAACTGAAAAAGACTTACCAGTAATCCATCAATAATTCTATCTCCAATGAAGGGTGATTTCAAGGCTTCATAGTCATATTTTTCCACTACTATGTAGAGATCACTAAATAAATTACTCATAGATTTCTCTGGAAGCTGAACACCTGATAAATATTGTGTTTTCAAGAATTTAATTTGTTGGACAGTGATTTTTAAAACCTTGCAGAATTTCATCAAGTGTATCTGATGCAACTTTTATGAGCAACTTGGTACATTAGATCATTGAATATAAAAGTGTATTTGTTCGGTTCTGATTAAGTATCTAGTTTGGAGGCAAAATCAATATCTTAAGAACAGTTATTGGCAAGGTGCCAATTTTATGTACTATTTGGCCCATTTCTGAAATGACATCTTGCTGACAGTACTATTACTGCTGCCTTGTCTTCCTGATATGATTATTTAGCTTCCTTTTCATTTAATGATACAAAATCTCAATGTCTCTTAAAGGATTTGTATTTTTTTTAGATTAGATTACTTACAGTGTGGAAACAGGCCCTTCGGCCCAAAGTCCACACCGACCCGCCGAAGCGAAACCCACCCATACCCCTACATTTGGCCCTTACCTAACACTATGGGCAATTTAGCATGGCCAATTCACCTAACCTGCACATCTTTGGATTGTGGGAGGAAACCGGAGCACCGGAGGAAACCACGCAGACACGGGGAGAATGTGCAAACTCCTCACAGGAGTCACCTGAGGTGGGAATTGAACCCGGGTTTCTGGCGCTGTGAGGCAGCAGTGCTAACCACTGTGCCACCGTGCCGCCTTGTATGTTGCTGTATAACAAAGCTGCTACTGTGTATAGCTGTGCAGGAGGATTTTCTCATGCTTATGTTGTCAAAATAGATGATTCACACTTGTTTGCAAGTGTAATGAATGGGTCCCCTTCTTTTAGATTGGATTAAATTCACTACGGTGTGGAAACAGGCCCTTCGGCCCAACAAGTCCACACTGACCCTCCAAAGAGAAACCCACCCAGACCCATTCCCCTACATTCACCCCTGACTAATGCACCTCACACTACTGGCAATTTAGCAAGGCCAATTCTCCTAACCTGCACATCTTTGGACTGTGAGAGGAAACCGGAGCACCCGGAGGAAACCCATGCAGACACAGGGAAAATGTGCAAACTCCACACAGACAGTTGCCCAAGGCAGGAATTGAACCGGGTCCCTGGCGCCGTGAGGCAGCAATGCTAGCCACTGAACCACCGTGCTGCCCAGTAGACATTTCCCATTCTCTTCAGAGCTGCATGTGGGGTTAAAGACAATCCCAATCACTTTAATGTGTTCTACCAGATGAATCTCACTCTGTTGATTTTGTCTTGTCAAAAATTGCGATGCGTTTATCATCTTAAAGTTATACCTGAAGATACCTTCAAAGCTCACGGAACCTGCACCACTGCTCATCATGTTAGAGATTGCTCATACTATCAAACCATCAAGGCAGGTTCACTGCCAACATATCCTTCCTGGCAGGGATTTGCAGGGCTCATTTTATCAAGTGTGGTCGAGGAAAAACACTTGGTCCTCCAACAAGCACAGGCCTTTGTCTTAACCAATGTGTCATTTATTACATGTTAGCAATAGGTACATATTCCACTGATATGGTAGACATTGTCACAGAGACTGTAAAGAGGATTTCAGTGGTAGGTTTTATTAATCAAGCTACTATTCTTCCACCCAAATCAGAATGATGATATTGATATGGCCATTCTTAATGCAATCCTCAGCATTAACCCTTTCTGCACCTTCTATGACTTAATATCATTTGAACCCGGCAGTGCAGACTGTAAGTGGGGGCTGTGAGAGCAGGAGCTAATGTCCACAATGTACAGAGACTGGAATCCTGTGTATTATCACCAGGACGCAGGGAGGAACATGACTGAACACTCATGATGCAGGAACTTGAATGCTCAGTAATTCTCAGCAGCCCCATCCTGCCCCAAATTGATGCCCATGTTTACAGTGGGCACAGGAAACTTCAGCAAATCTTATCCTGGGTCTTGGCTGAGGTGCTGACTGATCAAGGGAGCACTCAATGAAGTGACACTGATTGTACTCCAGAATGGCTGTGGAATTTCAGGACCAATGTTTACCAATTGAACAGGAATTTTCCTTTGCGTTGTTACTTCTCAGGAATGACCAGAAGGTGCACACAGTTTGGGTCTTCTGTAGAGTCAGGCTTCTTCCTGTATCTTTCCCCTCTGTGTTGTTCCAAGTAGGGACCCCAATCAGGAGCTGATGTGCAAGCAGCAGATATTTTCTGTGAATGGAAATGTAAAATGTTTGATCATTTCTGTTGGATTTTCACCCACTGTTAAGTGGAAAAGAAATCTGGTTCCCAATCAGATTATTCCGACACCTGATAATTCACACTATAGCAAACAATATTTCATGACAAAGATTATACTTTCATCCAGACACTTCAATTGATCCTGTTGTGCACTGGCAGTGAGACACACTGAAAGAAATGGACTTTTCACAGACAATCAGTTTGATGCAATGACCTTAGTGCAATTCATTAAATGTTAAAGGTCAGAGACATGGTGAGATGAAGAGGTTTAGGGAGGCAATTCCAATGTTTAAGGTTAACCCTGCTGAATGCACAGTTACCAATGGGAGAGTGAGTGAAATGGTGAGTGTTGCAACAAATGTCAGAATTGTAGGAGTGCAGGTATTTTGATGGTTCACACAGTTGGAGGAGGGTACGAGAGAGAGGATTTGCTCAATGATACAGGGGTGAAAATTTTAAAAGTGTGATGTTGGATTAGGTCTCATAGTGATCAACAAGGACAGGGCTGGCAGATGAACAAGGCCTGGTGTGGTTTAAGCCACAGTGCTATGGAGAAGCATGGATTCACTTAAGGTGGAAGACGGGAAACATGAGCACCAGTAGCCAGTCAATTAACCTACAAATTATAAAGACAATGACCAGGATTTTTCGGATAGCAAGGTTTCCTGTCCGACAACCCGAAGACTTGGTGGGGAATATATCCGTACAGGTTATGGCTGTGCCAGAGTCACTTCAAGCTGCTCAGAGCATCAAATGGTTGGATATGGGATTTTTATCCTCCATTTTGTGCATTTTCCTTGAACAAAACTGCCTGCCAATCTGACTGACCAGCAGTGCCACAGGGAGTAATGGTCACTGCTGGCACCAGAAGCAACCTCCAGAATCAAAGTGCTGGAGTTCCACAGGGGGAGCCAGTAGTGAGGTCACATGACAGGAAATGGGAGCGAAGGTCCAGGGAGAGTAGGGAGAGTAGGGAGACTCAACAGCAAGGTCAGGAATGCAATGAATATCTGGATAGGCTGGGACTTTGAGCTGGTCTCATTGATAGAGTCAGCCATCTCCTTTTCTGAGCCTTCCTGTTCTCCCCTTACCACGCAAACCCACAATTGCAGGGGAATATTAACTGATGCTCTAGGCTTTGCGTACACCTTATAATGTTGTAGGCCGGACACAAGCATGGGATGGCAAACGAGGAGACTGTATGGGCCCTCCTGCCTACTAGTGCAGGACTGTAAGAACTTGCTGTTTACAACAACCTCAAAGACCAACCTCCTAACCATTGCATTAGGGGTTTAGTATCCTGTAATGATGTCACAGAGCAGCTTTTCATTGGGAAGAGATACCACAGTGTAAGCTGAATTAAGAAACGAAAAACAGAAATTCTTGGTGAATTGGGCAAAACCGAAAACCGAACACTGTTTACATTAGAAATACTTGCAGAGAAGCAAATGATGAGACTGACGAGCATTAATGATAAGGGTTACAGAATAGTTTATCAAATAATCCTTTAGATGTATTGTTGAGAAAAGACACATTTTGTCAAATCCTTTTGTCCTGCATTTATTGGGACATTTTGCAAGAATCCCAACCAATTCAAGGTGAAAAGTAAATTCTGTCATCTGAAAGGAGACTATTGATTGGTTGCTAAATGAATTCTGATTGGCAGAGATGTTGCCGTGGAGAATGCACCCACTAATGCTGATTGACAATTAACTGCCAGGTTTTGATTAGAGAATGTGGAATTTCACGCCATGGAGAGGAAGAGGCTGAGGGGGATTTCACTAAAGTTCACAAAATAATGAGAGGTCTGGGCAGAGCAAACAGGAACAATTAGCTCAATCTCATTAAATCTGTGCTGTTTAGACCTTGATGTTTTGATTGATTTGCAAAAGTAGCAAATAGAGTCATAGAGATGTACAGCACAGAAACAGACCCTTCAGTCCAATCGTCCATGCTGGTCAGATATCCCAACCTAATCTAGTCCCATTTGCCGGCATTTGGCCCATTTCCCTCAAAACCCTTCCTAATCATAGACACATCCAGATGCCTTTTAAATGTTGCAATTGTACCAGCCTCTGCCACTTCCTCTGGCAGCTCATTCAAAATACGGATTACCCTCCGCATGAAAAAGTTACCCCTTACATCCCTTTTAAATTTTTCCCCTCTCACCCTAAACCTGTGCTGTCTAGTTCTGGACTCTCCCACTCCAGGGAAAAGACCTTGTCTATTTACCCTATCCAAGCCCCTCATGATTTTATAAATCTCGAGAAGGTCACCCTTCAGCCTCCAACGCTCCAGGGAAAACAGCCCCAGCCTATTCAGCCTCTCCCTGAAACTCAATCCTCCAACCCTGGCAACATCATAGTAATTTTTTTCTGAACCCTTTCAAGTTTCACAACATCCTTCCAATAGGAGGGAAACCAGAATTGCATATGATATTCCAAAAGTGGCCTAACTAATGTCCTGGGCAGCCACAACATGGCCTCCCAACTCCTATTTCAATGCTGTGACCAATAAAGGAAAGCATTCAAGACACCTTCTTCACTATCCTATCTAATTGTGACTCCACGTCCAAGGAACTATGAACCTGTACCTCAAGGTCTCTGTTCAGCAAACCACACCCCCCCCCACCCCCACTCCCCCACGACCTTCCCAACAAGTGTACAAGTCCTGCTCTGATTTGCCTTACCAAAACATAAATGACAAAATGCACCGATCCTTGTGGCACACCATTGGTCACAGGCCTCCAGTCTGAAAAGCAACTCTCCATCACCACCCTCTGTCTTCTACCTTTGAGCCAGTTCCGTATCCAAATAGCTAGTTCTCCCTGTATTCCACGAGATCTAACCTTGCTAATCAGTATTCCATGAGGAACCTTGTTGAACACATTATTGAAGTCCATATAGATCACGTCCACCGCTCTGCCCTCATCAATCTGCTTTGTTACTTCTTCAAAAAAACTCAATCAAGTTTGTGAGACATGATTTCCCACGCACAAAGCCATTATAATTATCCCTAATCAGTACTTGCCTTTCCAAATACATATAAATCCTGTCCCTCAGGATTCCCTCCAACAACTTGCCCACCACCGATGTCAGGCTCTCTGAAATATAGTTCCGTGGCTTGTCCTTACCACCTTTCTTAAATAGTGGCACCACGTTAGCCAACCTCCAGTCTTCCAGCACCTCACCTGTGACTATCGATGATACAAATATCTCAGCAATCATTTCTCTAGCTTCCCACAGAGTTCTTAGGTAGACTTGATTAGATCCTGGGAATTTATCCACTTTTATGCATTTCAAGACATCCAGTACCACCTCTTCTTCAATATGGACATTTTTCAAGATGTCACCATCTATTTCCCTACATTCTATATCTTCCATGTCCTTCTTCACAGTAAACACTGATGTAAAATACTTGTTTAGTATCTTCCCCATCTCCTGCAGCTCACACACACAGGCCTCCTTGCTGATCATTGAGGGGCTCTATTCTCTCCCTAGTTGCACTTTTGTCCTCAATGTATTTATAAAATCCCTTTGGATTTTTCTTAAACCTATTTGCCATTGCTATCTCATGTCCCTTTTTGCCCTTCTGATTTCCCTCTTAAGTATACTCCTACTGCCTCTATACTCTAAGGATTCCTTCGAACTCTGCTGTCAATACCTGACATATGCTTTCTTCTTCTTCATAACCAAAACCTTAACATCTGTAGTCATCAACATTCCCTATACCTACCAACCTTTCTTTTCACCCTAACGGGAATATACTATTTCTGGATTCTCATTATCTCATTTCTGAAGACTTCCCATTTTCCAGCTGTACCTTTACCTGCAAACATCTGCCCGCGATCAGCTTTTGAAAGTTCTTGCCTAATACCATCAAAATTGGCCTTTCTCCAATTTCGAACTTCAACTTTTAGATTCAGTCTATTCTTTTCTATCACTATTTTAAAACGAATAGAATTATGGTCGCTGGCCCCAAAGTGCTCCCCCACTGACACCTCAGTCACCTGCCCTGCCTTATTTCCCAAGAGTAAGTCAAGTTTTGCACCTCTCTAGTCAGTACATCCACATACTGAATCAGAAGATTTTTTTCAGCACACTTAACAAATTCCTCTCCATCAAAACCCTTGATACGATGGCAGTCCCAGTCTAAGTTAAAATCCCCTACCATACCAACTCTATTATTCTTACAGATAGCTGAGATCTCCTTACAAATTTGTTTCTTAATTTCCCACTGACTATTGGTGGGGTTTATAATACAATCCCAATAAGGTGATCATCCGTTTCTTATTTCTCAATTCCTCCCAAATAACGTCCCTGGATGTACTCCCAGGAATATCCTGCCTCAGTAGAGCAGTTATGCTATCCTTTATCAAAAATGCCACTCCCCCTCCTCTCTTGCCCCCCTTTCTATCCTTCCTATAGGATTTGTATCCTGGAACATTAAGCTGCCAATCCTGTCCATCTCTGAGCCACATCTCTGTAATTGCAATGACATCCCAGTCCGATATTCCTAACCATGCCTTCCCCGTTAGCTCTCTTGAATTGAAATAATTACAGTTTAATTTATCAGTCCAACCTGTAGTTGTTTTCTGCTTTGTTCTTGCCTGCTTTAACTAGTTACCTTTCCAACCAATCTCAAATTGATCTTTTTCTTCACTATTTCCCTGGGTCCCACTATTCCACACCCCACCCCCCCAACCACCCCCACTCCACCCCCACCCTCCACCTTACTAGTTTAAATCCTCCTGAGCAGCTCGAGCAATTTTCCCTGCCAGTATATTCATCCCCTTCCAATTCAGGTGCAATCCATCCTTCTTGTGGAGGTCACTTCTACCCCAGAAGAGATTTCATTGATCCATTAATGTAAACCCTTCTCCCCTGCACTATCTCCTCAGCCACACATTCATCTGCTCTTTCCTTCTATTCATACCCTCATTAGCTTGTAGTACCAGGGTTATTCCACATATTGCTACCCTAGAGAACCTCCTCTTGAATTCCTGCCTAAGCTTCTATATTGTCCCTTTAGAATCTCATCCTTTTCCCTTCCTATATCATTAGTTCCAAAGTGTACAATGACCTCCTGCTGGTCCCTCTCCCCCTTGAGAACATTCGGCACTCTCTCCAACATATCCTTGATCCTGGCAACACACCATTCTGATTTTTCACTGTTGGCCCCAGAAGTGTCTGTCTATGCCTCTGACTAGAAAGTCCCCTCTCACAATTGATCTCTTGGAACCTGACGTACCCCTCATTACATTGAGAACCAGTCTCCGGACCAGAAATTTGGCTGTTCGTGCTACATTCCCGGAAAGTCCATCACCCCCTACATTTTCCAAAACAGCATACTTGTGTGAGATGGGGACAGCCACAGAAGACTCCTGTACTACCTGCCTACCCATCCTAATTTTCCTGGAGTTAACCCATCTACCTGAATGTTTCTGCGGCTTTTCTCGCTTCCTATAACTGCCACCCGTCATATTCCCTAGCTCTTGTAAATTCCTTATTGCCTCTAACTGCTGGTCCAACCGAACCATGCGATCTGATAGGATTCACAATCAAAGACACTTCCTGCAGAAGTAACCATCAGTAACATGGAAATGCTCCCTAAACTCCCACATCTGATAGGAAGAGCACCTCACTCAACTAAAGGTCATCGTTGCTCCTTCACAATCTACAGACCCAGAAAATAGCACCATCTTTTTGCTCTTAAAAAAAACACTGCTCCATGCTAACTTAGTACCTATGGTTTATATTTTTAAAATTTAATCAACAGACCGATCTCAATAAAAGATATAATTAAGAAAGAATCCACTCTATTCACTACTGTAGATTTACAGCAAGATTACAAGTACAAACTATGCACATGTCTGTTCCTGTGCTGTGAGCTCACCCACACAGGTTCCTCTAAGGTCAGCTGTGAATTTCACTGTTTGTTAAATTTTCCTAAATGCACTCTAATGTCCAGAGATACATGAACTCAAACAGCAAAAGCAGTGATAGTGCAGATTCACTGCTGTGTCAGACAGCAGGGTCAGTCTTTCTCTGACCCTGTGGTCACTGCCTTTGTCTGTCATCCTCCTTTTAAAAGTGCCATTGTTTTGATCTTTTATTGCAGAATCATTCGGTGTACTAGAGACAGCGCTGGATAATCACTGAAATGGGAATAATGTCCAGGGTTATGGGAAAAAGCCGGGGGAATAATACTAAGGCCTTCTGCGCATTCAGAGGGCTGGTACAGGCATGATGGGCTGAATGGCTTCTTTCTGCACCATAACAACTCAGATTCTGTGAACTTTGTGTAGTTGAGACAGACAAATCATAACCTTGGTCTTATATAGAACAGTACGGTACAGACACTAATCCTTCAGTCCACAATATTGTACCGAACATGATGCAAAATTAAACTATTTTCTTCTGCCTGCCATTGGTTCACATCCCTTCATTCCTTGCATATTCATGTCTTTAATTAAAAGTTCCTAAATGCCTTTATCATATCTGCCTCCACCCCCACCCCGGCAGCCTGTTCCAGACTCCTGACACTCTTTGTGTAAAAAAACTTGCCCCTCACATCTCCTTTGAACTTTTGCCCTCTCACCTTAAATGCTTCTCTTAGTATTTTTGAACTGTGGGGGGAAAAAGATTCTGACTGTCAACCCTATCTATCCATCTCATAATTTTGTAGGCTTCTATCAGCCGCTCCAGAGAAAACAACCTGAGTTTTTCTAGCCTCTCCTTAGAGCTCATACCCTCTAATCCAAGCCTCATCCTGGTAAACCTCTTCTACACCCTCTCCAAAGCCTCCACATCCTTCTTGTAATGTGGCGACTAGAATTAAACGCAATAGTCGTCATGCAGCCTAAGCAAAGTCTTATAAAGCTGTAACATGACCTCCTGATTCTTGTACTCAGTTCCCTGAGCAATAACGGCAAGTACGCCATAAACTTTCTTTATCACCCTACTTGTGACGATTTGTTTTGATCTGTATTTGATGCTGAAATGAGCTTCTGACAACATTTTCATAACACCACTAAAACCATATATTTTTGCCTGCATAATCTGATTCGATTCCTCTGTAGTTACAGAAATCCTCTGTTGCAAAAATCCACACCCATGCAGTCATGCCATTGGCACTTGGCTATTCAAATAGCAAATCGAGAGTTTGATGTTGGAAAAGCACAGCAGGTCAGGCAGCATCCAAGGAGCAGGAGAATCGACATTTTTGGCTAAAGCCCTTCATCACGGCTTTAGCCCGAAACATTAATTCTCTGCTCCTTGGATGCTGCCTGACCAGCTGTGCTTTTCCAGCACCACACTCTTGACTCTGACCTCCAGCATCTGCAGTCCTCACTTTCTCCTATTCAAGTAACAACTCAGCTGACCTCCCAAATCCGACCCTCTGTGAACTTAATAATTCAAATCTGTGCTCTTAATTACATCAAGTCCTGATCATCGATCATTCCTTTCTCACTAATTCATATTGGCTCCTGCTTAAGTAAGTACTCAAGTTTAACATTCTCCTGCTTGTTTCCAAATCTTTCCATGGTCTTGGCTCACCCTTTCCTGGAAATCTCTGTGACATGTGTGGTTGTCTAAATCAAGCATTTTGAACCCTTGCTGTTTAAATAGTTTGACCATTAGTAGATGGCCCCTCAGTTGCTGAATTACGGGACTTTGGAATTCCTTCCTCAAAACTCACTGTCTCCCTGCCTTTTCTCTCATTGAAAGCATGAAGAAACAAAATGTGAGATTGATCTTGACAAACCTGTACTGAAACCAGGAAATGTTCCACGTGGACTTTATTCGAAAACTACTGAATCCCACCACCTAATGCCACTACTTGTTATTACAACCAGACAAACGTAAAGATCTGCAATGCAGAAGACACCATTCTGAAACTGAGAGATAGTTTTGAAACAGTCCAAACTCCAACTTTGTAAGGTGCATAAATAGTGTATGAATTGATTGAGAATTTAATGAAATCAACCTAACAATCTGTGATCCATGACTGAAATACAAAATATAGAGTTTAGTGGACCTTTTGTTTATATTTGTTAAATTAAGGTGACCTGCATTTTCCAAGGTATTGCAACACACTGATATGTTCATATTTGTGATGTGTTCCAATAGTGCAATTCTTTTATTATTTTAAAACCTATCTTTGATTTAATTGCATAAATGTGATAAATTATGTTTTTTTGTAACATTGAAATAACCATAGTCCTATCAGATCACAGGGCTGCTCTCTCAACAGAGAGCGAGGTGATTGATGGTGGTTTAACTGAGGATCAAGGGGGAGAGTTCCAGAAGGAGAGTTCATCACAGTAACCTCAGCTGGTACAGGGATTGGCATCACTCAGCATCACCAACTCACCCATCCAACCAACTGAGCTAACCGATCCACTTTCTTTTAGTTGTATATTCAAACATTCACAGATACTACTTCCAGTCCACTCCAGCTTTAGTGCCTGAACCAAGATGGTATCACGGTGGACTGAACTGAGCATAAGTGAAAGGACAACAAAAAGACATTTTGACTTTGAAACAATATGCTTTGCATTGCATCTATCATGATCCAAAACCTAATTTTATGTTCTCTGTTCCTTAATCTTTAAAAGATTTCAAAGCGTCCCTCACCTGCCACAAGGTGGGGCCCTCAGCTTGGACAACTCTCACCACAGCCATGATGGGGATCCACATAATACAGAAGATGGTCATACACCAGCCCAGTGCTCCTGACCAGACAGGGTATTCAACAGATCCATATCTTAGTGGGGCAAATGTTGTCAAGGACCAGATTAAGACTGCCTGAATGTGGATAAGATACAAAACTAAATCAGAAACAGAATGAGAGATTGGGTATTTTCAGTTTAAATCAAAATAATGTGTAACAGCTTCTTACCACCAGCAAACACGGAGAGATCAGAATCCAACACATTCTCCACCAAGCCAGAAGAGCCAAGTCCTTTCCCCAATCATCATCTCAATGTCCTTGATGAATCTGTTTGTCCCTGTGAACAACAAGGAAGAAGAGAGACACCATCACTCACTCTGTCCTGTCTTTAGGGCAGCTTGTTTACTGTTGAAGTTCATCTTGTACAGGGTGGCACTGATGAACAGGTTAACCCAGAGAAGGGATTGCTCCAGATTTCAAACAGGATAAGGAAATTGATTCTTGTCACCAACTGATTGATCTTTCTCTCCATTTTGGGAACAAGGGTCTGTCCATCCCAGCACAAATTGGAAACATAAGCTTTTCCTGGAATGAGTTCTTCTTGGGCGATGAAGGTAACTTGGAATTTGAAACACAAACAGATCAATCATGACCGTATTGATGGTGGAGCAGGCTTGAGGGGCTGAATGGGTCTATTTCTGCTAAGGACTTGTAAAATATGAAAGTGAAGAGTTCATAACAAACCCTAAATATAGAAACATGTGAACAACAGCAAAAATAGGCTAATTTTCTCTAATCTTATTACAAATCACTTGTTAGGGATACGATTAATACTGATAGAAACCAATGAAGGGTAAAGAGTGGGGTGTTTCCAATGTAAAGAACAGGGGTATAAGTGTAATTAATTAAAACTTATAAAATACACCATTGAGTTAAATGCAATAGAGATGACCACTTAGGTGATATGTTGCAACTGTAGCATGTGGGTGCTGCTGGATTCCTAAAGAAATCCAGTTATATTGGATCAGCTCAAACATTTGATATAGTACCACACATGAGGCTCCTTAATAACCTGAGAGCCCATTGTGCTGGGTGTACAGTATGACCATGGATAGTGAATTGGTGAGCTGATAGAAGATCGACAGCAGTATCTTGTCGGGATCTGGATGATGTGAGCTTGGCAAGGTTTATTCGAGAATTGGATGAGAACTGTAGCAATTCTGATGTCGGGAAGACCATATTTTTTTTATTCTTTCAGTAAGCAATGAGCTGAATCTGTCACTCAGCAGTGATGAGTTCCTAATTAATGGGATTATTCCCTATTAAGCAGCAAGCTAATGGTACAACACGCCTAACTAATATTCAGCTTCCTATCTTAAACTCACCTAACAAGCTCAACATTGAGAAAACTTGACCTGGAGATTAGAGTGGGGATCTCGT
Organism: Hemiscyllium ocellatum; assembly: GCF_020745735.1. Taxonomy (NCBI): domain Eukaryota; kingdom Metazoa; phylum Chordata; class Chondrichthyes; order Orectolobiformes; family Hemiscylliidae; genus Hemiscyllium; species Hemiscyllium ocellatum. Next base: position 59,721,812 of record NC_083411.1, read on the forward strand.
GAATTCAGCTTGTTACCTGCTCCAAATGACCTAAATATTAGGCACTGAGGTCTCAGAGAATACTCCAAGGATGCCAGCCACATACACTTTACATTCATGGTATTGGATCTGATATGTGCCAGTCTCTAATATCTTGCTGGGCCATCTCAGAAAATTTCTACACTTCAGTACTGCACCACAGTCTGCCCCAGTGACTATCATTGTAATGCCTCGGCCAGCACACCCAAGAGCATGAACCCAGGCTGCATCTCCAGGCTGGTCACTTGCTGTCCCAATTCTCACTCATTCTGAGCTGGCCTGGATGCTCACAACACCTCTCCTTGCCTTGCCTTTTGCCTTTGTGTGTTTGCTACCTCAGCCAGGGATATTATTCCAGTCGCTCCTTGCCATTTAGTGCAGACACAAAGGAAGGAATCTTGTTGTGGTTGTCAACAGGACTCTGTCAAATCAAGGAGGGTGTAATGGGGTGCTGGCACAGTAAGTCATGGGCAGTCTCTGATACCAATTCCATGTGCTTAGACATGGGCAACCAGCTGCTCAGGGTGGTCAACATTAGTGTTTACTCCACGTAAGGGGTTAGGAACTGAATGAAGGTCAGCCCACCACCTGGCTTGAGTCTTTCTGCTCTACTGTGGGCTGCTTACTTCCTGAAATGAGACAGAGGCAGGTATTAATGGAGATGAAAGGACGTGTCCCAATTGTTACTGTAGGTGCAGCTGGGAGGTATCCTGAGTGAACAAGCAGTGCAGAGGGACTGCAGGATTAATGGTGTCTGGGATTGGGGTAGGTGTGAGTGAGCGGAGGGGGACAGATTGCAAGCTGTAGTGAGATTGGTAGGGCATGAGACTCAGTGGAAGGTGGGTATAGCAAGAGAGTTACGGTGAGGGTGAGATAACAAACATGGTAGCACTTACTAGCAAAGTGGAGAAGATCATTGACTTCCTTCTTTCACTGCTGGGTATTCCTCCAGATGGCTGAGATTGCACTGATCCAGGTGGCAACCTCGGACCAGGTTGTCATGTCATGCCCTGATCTTACCAATCCAGGGGTAAGAAGAAATCCCACCTCAACACCACACTATGCAGTAGAACCTTTAGATCCCTACCCATCAGGCAGGACACTCCTTCCCCTGCCTGCCTGCTATGTCTGGGATCAATATAAGTAACACTGTAGGGTTGTTCTAGACTGACAGTGTTTGTATGGATACTTAACGGGCTTTTAATGAAGTTGTAACCACAACATATGGAGCTGCCAGTGTTGGCCTGGGTGGACAAGGTCAGAAGTCACATGGCACCACATTATAGTCCAAAAGGTTTATTTGAAATCAAATGCTTTCGGAGCACTGCCCCTTCGTCAGGTGAAGTAAAGAGAAGCACACAGACACAGAGTTTATAATCAGAGAGATCAAAATATCATACAAGTGGTGTGAGTGGAGTGTTGACAGACTGAATAATAGGTCTCTGCAGGTGATCAAGAGTGTCAGATGGTGTGAATAAAGTGTCAACAGCTGAATAGCAGGTGAAGGGATGATCTATAATCTGATTCATTAAGGAAGAGAGATAATTACAAAATATTAAAAATAAGGTAGTTCTGGAGACAAACCAAATGACTGGAATAACATGGTAGGTATAAGAGTCACACGCCGAGGGTCTAACCAAAGTAACAAGTACTAATCCAAAACTGTACACATTAAATAAGGTAGAGAGATCATAATAAGTTATCAAGGTGATGGTGTCAAAACTGGACAGTAAGGAAGATCTTACAGGTACAGAACAGTGTAATGGGGTCACATGTAGTACGACTTGTAACCAAGATCGTGGTTGAGGCCATCTTCATGGCTACAGAACTCAGCTATTGGTTTCAGCTCAGTAATTCTGTGCTATTGTGGTCCTCAAGATACAAAACAACACAGAATTATTGTGAGGTAGCAGTGCTAACCACTGGGCCACTGTGCCACCAAAGTGGGGACATTTTCAGGATGGCAACCTGTAACTGTATCACAGAGATTAGAGCTAGGGCCTCGATTATGACTGGAATGAAGAAAGTAAATATACAATCACCAAGTTTCCAGATCACAAAAATAGGTGGGAGGGCATTTGGTGAGGATGACACAAAGATTCTATTGAGAGATACAACAGGTTATGTGAAAGAACAAAAACTAGCCAGGTAGAATATAAAGTGGAAAAATGTGAGTAATACACTTTGGCGGGAGGAATAGAGGAGTTGAATATTATTTGACTGAAAAGACTGCAGAAAGCTGCAGCACAGAAGGATTTGGGGTTCCTTGTGCATAAATCTGAAAAGCCTGGCCTTTAAATTTTATGGGTATGAGGGAAGGAAAATGGATAGTTGGCCTTTATTTCAAAGCAAACAGAATACAAAAATAGGTAAGCTTTGTTATAAATGTTCAAGGCACTAGTGAGACCATGGCTGGAATATTCGGAACAGTTTCTATTCCTCCATGGGATGAGGATGCCACTGGCTCAGTAGAATTTATCGTCCATCCCAGAGAGCAGTTAAGAGTCAACCATACTGCTATGTGTCCAGAGTCACATGTTGTCCAGACCAGGTAAGGATAGCAGTTTCTTTCCCTGAAGGACATTAGCAAACCAGAGGGTTTTTTCAATCATTGACATTGATTCAAGGTCATAATTGGACTCTTAATTCTAGATTTTTATTGAATTCAATAAAACGGGGCAGCACAGTGATTCAGTGGTGAGCAATGTTGCCTCACAGCACCACGGACCTGGGTTCAAATCCAGCCTCAGGTGGCTGTCTGTGTGGATTTTGCACATTCTCCCCATGTCTGTATGGGTTTCCTCCAGGTGCTCCAGTTTCCTCCCACAGTCCAAAGTTATGCAGCTTGGTTGGACTGGCCGTGCTAATTTCCTCTATAATGTCCACGGATGTGCAGGCTAGGCTGGTTAGGCATGGGAAATGCATGATTACGGGGATAGGGTAGGGGTCTGGGTCTGGGTAGGATGCTCATCAAAGAGTTGGTGTGCACTCGTTGGGCCAAATGGCCCGCTTCCACATTGCAGAGATTTTATGATTCAAATTGCACCATTTGCCATGATGGGATTCGAGCCTGGATCCCTAAGGCAGTACCTGGGTTAACAATCCAGCGATTATATCATCAGGTCATCATCTCCCCCTCAAAAAAAATATTGGCTTTGGAGGCAGTCCAAAGAAGGTTCATGAGATTAATTTCGGATATGGAGAGATTTTCTTTTCAGGAGTGTTCGAGTAGTTTGGGCTTGAGCTCTTTTGAATTTCGTGGAATAAGAGGCGATCTATTTTGAAAAGTATATGATTGTTAACGATTGTGCTTGATCAGATATAGGAATAGAGGCTGTTTTCACTTATGCTAGAGTCTGGGACCAGAAGGCATCTCCTGAGAACCAAGAGGTTACATATTTAAGACAGAGATGAGGAAGACTTTTTGCTCTTAGAGTGCAGTGGTATTCTTTTTACCACAGAGTGCTGTTGAGGCTAGGTATATAAGTCTATTCATGTAAGATAGATTGTAAATCAGTAAAGGAATCAAACATTGTGGGGAAATGGTAGGAAAGTGGAGTGAAGGATAGTCAAATCAGCCATGACCTCATTGAATGGTGGCGCAAAATCAGTGGGGTGAATGGCCTACTTCAACTCCTCTGTCTTATGGTCTCATTGTCTTAAGTACTTATATTGCTATAAAACTCATACTTACACAGTCTGGGCTCTGTGCTGCCTCACTACATACAACAAACACACAGTAACTGCAAGCTGGCTGCTAATATTATCACTGCTACTGAAGGTCAGTCAGGAACCTTTGTACATCACATATTTGTGAAGCAATCTAACAGCAGAAAGATAAACTCCCTATGTGATCTTGGATTTGTGCAATAATACAAGTATCAGCAATTAACAAGACAATGACTGTAGTAAAATTGGCTGAAATCCAGCAAAAACAAGTGGATCCTGAGTGAAGGATGCAAAAAATGATGTTGTGTGTTTCATGCTGGTTTCTGGAACCAATTAGGTTTCATTGTCAGGAAGAGCAAGTGAATTCTGATACACGTCTGCCAGCATCTGATTCATTTGGTCTGATTTTATTAAAGAAACCTTAATTTTCACAAAGTACTTTAAATTTAATATGTTTATTTGTTTCGGTCTCTTTTATGATTGACTGACCATAGATCCAGCTGAGACCGATGAGTTGCAGGAGAGCTGTTATAACGAGAATCCAGTCCGTAACGTAATGATCCATTAAATTTAGCCAGTAAATCCCAGCCTAAAATTAAATGGAAAATTCAAAAATGTTACACAGGAAAATGATCGTACTCTTACTTTCAAATTCAGACTTTGATGAGATTTGAAAAATGTATACATGTAAGTGCTTATAATAAAAGCACAATTCTAACTAAAGCAAATTCAGAAGTCACAATGTCAGGTTATATTCCAACAGATTTATTTGAAATCACAAGCTTCTTCATCAGATGATGAAGGAGCAGTGCTCTGAAAGCTTCTGATTTCAAATAAACCTGTTGGATTATAGCCTGACATCGTATGACTTCTGAAATTGTCCACTCCAGTCCAACATTGTCACTTCCACATCATAACTAAAGCAAAATACTACAGATGCTGGAAATCTGAAACAAACACAGAAATTCCTGGAAAAAATCAGCAGGTCTGGCAGTATCTGTGGAGAAAGAAACTAACATATTGATTCCAGTCTGGTACAACTCATCTTCAGAACTGTTCCAACACAATTCTAACTCGATGCTCAATATTCCCTCATTCATTTGTGTGTGGGATTCAATTATGTTGCTGTTCCCTCTTCTCCATTCTCACCTGAAAGTCATTTTTGAAATGGGGAGATCAGAATTTACCTGCAGTGTTCCAAATGTGATCTCACGTGATCAAATAAGTGAAGAGGTTACCTCAGAGTCCAATTGGACCTTGATCAGCTGGGCCAATGGGCTGAGGAGTGACAGATGGGGTTTAATTTAGATAAATGTGAGGTGCTGCATTTTCGAAAAGTAAGTTAGGGCAGAATTTATACACTTAATGTTAAGGTCCTGGGGAGCGTTGTTGAACAAAGAGACCTTGGGGCGCAGTTTCATGCAGAAGGTGGTGTGTGTATGGAAGTTTTGGAGGCTGGTATAATTACAACATTTAAAAGGCTTTTGGATGGATATATAAATAGGAATAGTCTAGAGTGATATGGGCCCAATGCTGGCAAATAAGACTACATTAATTTAGGATATCTGATACCATGGATGAAGGATCTGTTTCTGTGCTGTACATCTCTGACTTTATGACCCTATGGTGGCATGGTGGCTCAGTAGTTAGCACTACTGCCTCACAGCGCCAGAGACCCAGGTTCAATTCCCGCCTCAGGCAACTGTCTGTGTGGAGTTTGCACATTCTCCCTGTGTCTGCGTGAGCACTCTCCGGTGTTCTGGTTTCCTCCCACACTCCAAAAATGTGCAGGTTAGGTGAGTTGGCCATGCTAAATTGTCTGTAGTGTTAGGTGTAGGGGAATGGGTCTGGGTGGGTTGCTCTTCGGAGGGTTGGTGTGGACTTGTTGGGCCGAAAGGCCTGTTTCCACATTGTAAGTAATCTAATCTAATCTAAATACATCCTAGATTTAGACATCATGACCCCTCATGTACATCTTAACTCTTTGCCTCCAGTTTTAACTGCCTGGGAACATTGCATTAATGGGATTTGTGAAATTACCAACTCTCCCCACTCAGTATCTGAACTACATTCCCATTCAACACAAATATCTGAATAAGGGAACATGGCTCAGGAGTAGGCCATCCTGTCCCTGGGGCTTACTCCACCATTTAATAAGGTTAAAATCACACACCAGGTTATGATCCAACAGGTTTATTTGGAAGCACTAGCTTTCTGACCGCCGCTCCTTCATCAGGTGGTTATGGAGTATAAGATCGTATGACATAGAATTCAAAGCAAACTTTTGAAAGCTAGTGCTTCCAAAAGAACCTGTTGGACTATAACCTGGTGATATGTGATTTTCAACTTTGTACATCCTAGTCCAACACTGGCACCTCCACATAATTTAATAAGGTTACCGCTGTTATGAATTGCTTTGAATATATTTGCGTCCTTCTTTCCATAATACAAGCAATACTGTATACAGACTCTCACATTATGGAACCATCAGTGCACTGTATAACTGAAGCTTAACATCTCTACTTTTGTATCCACTCAGCCTTGCAGCAAATGATAAAGTTATATTAGCTTTCCCAAATATATAGGTGAGGACTGCAAATGCTGGAGATCAAAGTTGAAGAGTGCGGTGCTGGAAAAACACAGCCAGTCAGGCAGCATCTGAGGAGCAGGAGAGTTGATGTTTTGGGCATAAGCCCTTCATCAGGAATGAGGCTTGTGGGCCAAGGGGGCTGAGAGATAAATGGGAGAGGGATGAGGCTGGGGGGGAGGATAGCTGAGAATGCACTAGGTAATATATCTCCCTCCCCACCCCTATCCATGGTCCATAAAGACCATTCCTTCTGCAACTCCCTTGTTCAGTCCATGCCCCCACCAACCCACCCTCCTATCCTGGCACCTTCCCCTGCCACCAAAAGAATTGCAAAACTCCACCCACGCCTCCCCACTTACCTCCGTCCAAGGCCCCAAAGGAGCCTTCCACATCTGTCAGAGATTTATCTGCACTTCCACACACATCATCTACTATGTCTGTTGCTCCCAATGTGGTCTCCTCTACATCGGGGAGACAGAACTCCAGTTTGCAGAACGTTTCAGAGGGCATCTCCAGGACACACGCTCAAACAATCCCATTGCCCCATTGCCGAACACTTTAACTCCCCATTCACTAAGGACATGCAAGGCCTGGGCCTCCTCCACCGCCAAACCCTAACCACCCGATGCCTGGAGGAAGAATGCCTCATCTTCCACATTGGGACCCTCCAACCACATAGGATCAATGTGGATTTCACCAGTTTCCTCATTTCCCTCCCCCCACCTTATCCCAGATGCAACTTTCCAACTGGACACCACCCTCTTGACCTGTCCTACCTGTCCATCTTCCTTCCCACCTATCTACTCCATCCTCCTCTCTGACCTATCGCCTTCACCCCCAACTTCATCTACCTATCGCATTCTCAGCTACCTTACCCCCAGCCCACTCCTTCTCTCATTTATCTGTCAGCCCTCTTGGGCCACCAGCCTCACTCCTGATGAAGGTCTCATACCCAAAACATTGATTTTCCTGCTCGTTGGATTCTGCCTGATCTGCTGTGCTTTTCCAGCAGCACACTCTTCGTTTTTCCTAAATATATTGGAGGGTTGTTTTTCAGACTGGAGGCCTGTGACCAGTGGAGTGCCACAAGGATTGCTGCTGGGTCCTCTACTTTTTGTCATTTATATAAATGATTTGGATGTGAGCGTAAGAGGTACAGTTAGTAAATTTGCAGATGACACCAAAATTGGAGGTGTAGTGGACAGCGAAGAAGGTTACCTCAGATTACAACAGGATCTTGATCAGATGGGCCAATGGGCTGAGAAGTGACAGATGGAGTTTAATTCAGATAAATGCGAGGTGCTGCATTTTGGAAAGCAAATCTTAGGACTTATATGCTTAATGGTAAGGGCGGAGAGGAGTGTTACTGAACAAAGAGACCTTGGAGTGGAATCGCTGGTAGATAGGATCGTGAAGAAGGCATTTGGTATGCTTTCCTTTATTGGTTAGAGTATTGAGTACAGGAGTTAGAAGGTCATGATGCGGCTGTACAGGACATTGGTTAGACCACTGTTGAAATATTGTGTGCAATTCTAGTCTCCTTCCTATTGGAAAGATTAGATTAGATTATTTACAGTGTGGAAACAAGCCCTTCGGCCCAACAAGTCCACACCGATCCGCCGAAGCGCAACCCACTCAGACCCATTCCCCTACATTTACCCCTTCATCTAACACTATGGGCAATTTAACTTGGCCAATTCACCTAACTTGCACATTTTTGGATTGTGGGAGGAAACCGGCGCACCCGGAGGAAACCCCACAGACACGGGGAGAATGTGCAAACTCCACACAGAGAGTCACCTGAGGCGGGAATTGAACCCGGGTCTCTGGCGCTGTGAGGCAGCAGTGCTAACCACTGTGCCATCGTTGTGAAATATGAAAGGGTTCAGAAAAGATTTACAAGGATGTTGCCAGGGTTGGAGGATTTGAGCTATAGGGAGAGGTTGAACAGGCTGGGGCTGTTTTCCTTGGCACGTCGGAGGCTGAGGGGTGATCTTATAGAGGTGTACAAAATTATGAGGGGCATAGATAGGATAAATAGACAAAGTTCCCTGGGGTCAGGGAGTCCAGAACTGGAGGGCCTAGGTTTAGGGTGAGAGGGGAAAGATATAATAGAGACCTAAGGGGCAACTTTTTTCCACACAGAGGGTAGTACGTGTATGGAATGAGCTACCAGAGGAAGTGGTGGAGGCTGGTACAATTGCAACATTCAGAAGGCAATTGGATGGGTATATGAAAGGAAGGGTTTGGAGGGATATGGGCTGGGTGCTGGCAGGTTGGACTAGATTGGGTTGGGATATCTGGTCAGCATGGACAGATTGGACTAAAGGGTCTGTTTCCATGCTATACATCTCTATGACTCTATATGCTGCATCTGCACAGTAACTTTTGATTGTCACGCATCCTTCTGTCTCTCAGAGTTCTGCAATCTCTAATCATTTTGATATGATTTTTTTTTATTCTTCCTGCTAAAAGGGAAACACTTCATGTTTTCCTACATTATACTCCATTTGCTACATCTTTGCCCACCGACTTAAACCATCTTTCTCTTTTTATAGCCCCTTATGTCTTCCTTGAAAATTACTTTCCAATTTTATGTCATCAGCAACTTTGGTAACTGTGTCTTCTACTGCTTCATCTATGTCATTGATGTAAATTGTAAATCATTCAAATGCCAGAATTGACCCTGAGGCACGCCACTTGTTACATCATGAGAACCTGAAAAAAAAACACATTTGTGCTGACTCTCTGTTTACTATTAGCCAGCTAATTTTCTGTCCATGTCAATATGCTAACCCCTGTACCATGAGCTCCTATGTTCTACAATAAATATTAATGTGACACTTTATCAAATGCCTCTGGAAATATAAGAAAAAGTACATCCACCATTTCCCCATTATCCAAACACTCATATTATTTCTGAAATAATTCTAACAAATTGGTGAAATATGTTCTCTCCCTTCACAAGACCGTACTGGCTCTATTTGACTACTTCAAAACCTACATTGTCATGCCACAAATTCCTTAATAATAATTGCTAACATTTTACTTATGATAGATAGTAAGTTAACTGCTCTGTATTTCTTTCTTTTTGAATAAAAGATTTATATTTTCTAACCCAGTCATAGAGTCAAAAGGTGTGGTGCTGGAAAAGCACAGCTGGTCAGGCAGCATCCAAGGAGCAGGAGACAATAGACAATAGACAATAGGTGCAGGAGTAGGCCATTCAGCCCTTCGAGCCTGCACCGCCATTCAATATGATCATGGCTGATCATTCCTAATCAGTATCCGCTTCCTGCCTTATCTCCATAACCCTTGATTCCACTATCTTTGAGAGCTCTATCCAACTCTTTCTTAAATGAATCCAGAGACTGGGCCTCCACTGCCCTCTTGGGTAGAGCATTCCACACAGCCACCACTCTCTGGGTGAAGAAGTTTCTCCTCATCTCTGTCCTAAATGGTCTACCCCGTATTTTTAAGCTGTGTCCTCTGGTTCGGCACTCACCCATCAGCGGAAACATGTTTCCTGCTGCCAGAGTGTCCAATCCTTTCATAATCTATACGTCTCAATCATATCCCCTCTCAGTCTTCTAAACTCAAGGGTATACAAGCCCAGTCGCTTCAGTCTTTCAGTGTAAGGTAATCCCTCCATTCCAGGAATTGACCTTGTGAACCTACGCTGCACTCCCTCAATAGCCAGAATGTCTTTCCTCAAATTTGGCGACCAGAACTGCACACAGTACTCCAGGTGTGGTCTCACCAGGGCCCTGTACAGCTGCAGAAGCACCTCTTTGCTTCTGTACTCAATCCCTCTTGTTATGAAGGCCAGCATGCTATTAGCTTTCTTCACTACCTGCTGTACCTGCATGCTTGCCTTCATTGACTGGTGTACAAGAACACCCAGATCTCTCTGTACTGCCCCTTTACCTAAATTAATTCCATTGAGGTAGTAATCTGCCTTCCTGTTCTTGCCACCAAAGTGGATAACCATACATTTATCCACATTAAACTGCATCTGCCATGCATCTGCCCACTCACCTAACTTGTCCAGGTCACCCTGTAATCTCCTAACATCCTCATCACATTTCACCCTGCCACCCAGCTTTGTATCATCAGCAAATTTGCTAATGTTATCGCTGATGCCATCTTCTATATCATTAACATATATTGTAAAAAGCTGCGGTCCCACACGGATCCTTGCGGTACCCCACTGGTCACTGCCTGCCATTCCGAAATGGAGCCGTTTATCACTACCCTTTGTTTCCTATCAGCCAACCAATTTTCAATCCAATCTAGTACTTTGCCCCCAATACCATGCGCCCTAAGTTTACTCACTAACCTCCTATGTGGAACTTTATCAAAAGCTTTCTGAAAGTCCAGGTACATTACATCTACTGGATCTCCCTTATCCATCTTCAGAGTTACATCCTCAAAAAAACTCCAGAAGATTAGTCAAGCACGATTTCCCCTTCATAAATCCATGCTGACTCTGTCCTATCCTGTTACTACTATCCAGATGTGCCGTAATCTCATCCTTTATAATAGACTCCAGCATCTTTCCCACCACTGAGGTCAGACTAACTGGTCTATAATTTCCTGCTTTCTCTCTCCCACCTTTCTTAAAAAGTGGTATAACATTAGCCAGTCTCCAATCCTCAGGTACCGATCCCGAATCTATCGAATTCTGGAAAATAATCACCAACGCATCCACGATTTCCCGAGCCACCTCCTTCAGTACCCTGGGATGTAGACCATCAGGCCCCGGGGACTTATCAACCTTCAGACCTAACAGTCTCTCCAACACCAAATCCTGGCAAATACAGATTCCCTTAAGTTCAGGTCCTTCGGTCACTGCTACCTCAGGGTCTTCCCCAGTCTTGTGTCTTCCCCAGTGAACACAGATCTGAAGTACCCATTTAATTCTTCTGCCATTTCTTTGTTCCCTGTAATATATTCCCCTGTTTCTGTCTTCAAGGGCCAATTTTAGTCCTAACCATTTTTTTGCCTTGCACATACTTGAAAAAGCTTTTACTATCCTCCTTTATATTATTGGCCAGTTTACCTTCGTATCTCATTTTTCCTCTGCGTATTTCCTTCTTAGTAATCCTCTGTTGTTCTTTAAAAGCTTCCCAGTCCTCTGTTTTCCCACTTATCTTTGCTATGTTATACTTTTTCTCTTTTAACTTTATATGTTCTTAACTTCCCTCGTCAGCCACGGCCACCCATGCCTCCTCCTGGGATCTTTCTTCCTTTTAGGAATGAACTGATCCTGCAACTTCTGCATTATACACAGAAATATCTGCCATTGTTCCACCACGGTCATCCCTGCTAAGGTATTGCACCATTGAACTTTGGCCAGCTCTCCCTCATAGCTCCATAGTTCCCTTTATTCAACAGAAGTACTGTCACTTCCGACTGTACCCTCTCCCTCTCAAATTGCAGATTGAAACTTAATGTATTATGGTCACTACTTCCCAATGGCTCCTTCACTTCGAGGTCTCTGACAATTCTGGTTAATTACACAATACTAGATCCAGAATTGCCTTCTCCCTGGTCGGCTCCAGCACCAGCTGCTCTAAGAATCCATCTCTGAAGCACTCCATAAAGTCTCTTTCTTGAGGTCCAATACCATCCTGATTCTCCCAGTCTACCTGCATGTTAACATTCCCATAACAACTGTAGTAACATCTTTACCACAGGTCAATTCAGCTCCTGATTCAACTTACATCGACATCCAGACTACTGTTTGGGGGCCTGTAGATGACTCCCAAGAGGGTCGTTTTACCCTTAGTATTTCGCAGCTCTATCCACACTGACTCTACATCCCCTGACTCTAGGTCCCCCCGCGCAAGGGACTGAATATCGTCCTTTCCAACAAGGCCACTCCACCCCCTCTGCCCGTCAGTCTGTCCTTACGATAGCACGTGTAGCCTTGAATATTCATTTCCCAGGCCCTGTCCACTTGAAGCCACGTCTCAGTTATCCCCACAATATCGTATCTGCCAATTTCCAAAAGAGCCTCAAGCTCATCCATCTTATTTCTAATGCTTCGTGCGTTCATATACAGCATTTTTAATTTGTTACTGCTCTCACCCTTCCCATCAACCCCTATTCCACTCAACCTTACAGCATGATCCCTTTTTGAATTTTCTGCCTCATTGATACAGTTGTCTTTCTTGACTTCTCTTGTTCTAACTTTTCCTTCAACTTCCTTTTTGTACATCCAGTTTGTCCCCTCCCCCCGCTACTTAGTTTAAATGTAGCGGTGTTGCAGTAGAAAACCTGCCTGCCAGAATGCTGATCCCTAACCTGTTAAGGTGCAAACCGTCTCTCTTGTAGAATTTATGTTTGCCACAAAATGTACCCCAGTGATTCAAGAACTTAAATCCTTGCTTCCTGCACCAGTTCCCCAACCACACATTCAAGTCCATTATCTCCCTGTTTCTGGCCTCACCAGCCCGAGGAACTGGAAGCAAACAGAGATAACCACCTTGGACGTCCTGCTTTTCAGCCTTCTCCTCGTTCTCCAAAGTCCCGCTGTAGTATGTGCTCCTCTTCTTCCGACATCATTTGTGCCGACATGTACCACCACCTCTGGCTCTTCACCCTCGTCCTTGAGGATTTCCTGCACTCTGTCCGCGATGTCTTTCACCCTGGCACCAGGAAGACAACACACCATCTTTAAATCCCGTCTGCTGCCACAAAAACCCGGTCAGTTCCTCTCACGATGGAGTCCCCTATTACCACGGCTCTATGCGATGTTCGACTCTTCCGCTCTGCCTCTGCGCCAACTTTTGATTGACAGACCTGGCCGCCTCGCGGACTGGCAGTGTCATCAGTCTCCACTGTTTCCAACAGCTTCAACTTGTTCCTGACAGGTACTTCTCCGGGGTCTCTTGCACCTGTCTCCTCTCTGCCTTCCTCATCGTCTGCTCTCTTCTGCTCTCTTCTGGCATGATTGGTGTAATAACCTCGCTGAAGGTCTTGTCCAGAAAGATCTCATTCCCTCGGATGAGCCTAAGGTCCTCGAGTTCTTTCATCAGCGCTGCAATATGCTCGGTCAATAGCTGAATGTGCACACACTTTCCGCACATGTACGAGTCAGACACACCAGAGTCGTTGACCTCCCACATCAAGCACATAGCGCACTGAACCAGCTGGGGCAGTCATGTCTTCACCCTCTTCAACTGTGGCGTAATCACTTCACTCAACCTCCTTTTCAAAGACTCCTGAGCTGAAGCCTCACTCTTCGATTAAAAACTTCCTTAGACCTTGTTTTGTAGCAAGCCTGTGGACTCTTAATTTAGGTTCTTAACACACCCACTCTAATAGCAAATCACTTACCTTCCCGACCGACTTTGCGCTCGCCTGAACTTCCGCCCAGCTCCCGCCGCTCTCTGCTGCGAAAAGAGAGAGTTGACGTTTTGAGCACAAGCTCTTCATTTCTGATTAAGGGCTTAAGCTCAAAACATCGACTCTACTGCTCCTCAGATGCTGTCTGACCAGCCGTGCTTTTCCAGCGCCACACTTTTGACTCTAATCTCCAGCATCTGAAGTCCTCACTTTCTCATGTCGGCCCGACCAAGTAATAATTGAAGTTTCCTTCCGTAAAGGACATTAGTGAACCAAAGGGGTGTTTCTAACAATCAACAATGGATTCATTTGAATTCATTAGACTCTTAATTCCAGAGTCTATTGAATTCAAATTATACCATCTGCCGTGGCAGGATTCAAACCTGGATTCCCAAAACATTCCCTGGATCTCTGGATTAACAGTCTACCGATAATACCAGTAGGCCATTGTCTCCCCTAAGGCTAGGCTAAGCTAAGCATGTTTGCAGACAGTGAGGGAGAAAATTCTGATGCCGATGATCATGACATGATGCTGAGTTGCAGCATCTAACATCAAGGCAACTGAGTTACCAGTCAAGAGCAACTGAAAATAACACACTTCTCTTCAAATCGGTATACAATCACCAGGTCAGAATGAGTTGTCAAACCTCCAAAACGATTTATTGATGGTTGGATTATCAATCTTCTTAATTCACATTTTTATTGTTTGTTGGTAACCTCAGTCAATGCAGAAGTTGAACCTGTGTTGTTGGTGCCCCTCTCCCCCCCGCCCCCCCCCCCCCCCCCCATTGTAAATCAGCCATCCAGGAGAAAGTGAGGACTACAGATACTGGAAATCAGAGTCAAAACGTGTGGTGCTGGAATCATCTTCCTGTTAAAGAGCTTATGGTCGAAACATCAACTCTCCTGCTCCTCAGATGCTGCCTGACCGGCTGTGCTTTTCCAGCATCACTCTCTTTAAAACCAACCATCCAGCCAACTGAGCCAAAAGAAAACAGTGTGGTGGTGGTGGATAAGCAGGAATATCATAGGGGATAGTGGAGGAGCTGATCATCACAGGAGGAGACTGAAGAGAAACAGAAGGAACATCGGTGAAAAGGGAGAAGGCTAGGAGAGGTGGGGAGGGTATATAATGTAGAGGAGGAGGGGGTAGAGTGTGAACAAATCAAAGGAAACATTAACGGCCGCATCTTTCTCTTAACTGGCTCATACAGAGGGCTAGCAGAGAATGTGCACTATAATGGGAAGGGTTCAAGATCTCTTCCTGCACAACGCAATTATACCCAACAGAAACAGAAATTGAAGAATATGATTGCACAAGGCCTCATTTGAAGGCTTGGCAATGAAGGGAAGCTTTTGCTACAGATTAAAAGTGAATGAACAATTCCGTGTCTCAAACATAATTTCTCTCAGAGAGAAGCACTTGGGTGCACCAACAGTGACAATGGTGGTGGAGCTGGTGGGAAGCAGAGAGTATTCCACATACAGCCATGCAGGAGCATTCACAGGTACATGTATCTGGAAGTTAAGGGCATAGGGATCAGGCTGTTCTGCCACCTGCGGAATTCTAAAAGCAAAGGAATGTGGATGCTGGAAATCTGAAACAAGAACAAAATTTGCCAGAGAAACTCAGCAGGTCAGACAGCTTCTGTGGAGAGAAAGCAGAGTCAACATTTCAGGACCAGTGATCCTTCTTCAGAACTCATTGTTGCTAGGAAAAGATGGGATATACACTGAAGACAGGGATTGGGAGAACGGAGTGAACAACAGGTGGAGATGGAGCCCACACAAAGAGAGAACACTTGTTGGGCAGACAAAGGAATGGATACTGTTGAGCCTGGGCGAAAGAAAAGTTGCTTATGGGGACCATTAGTGAGTGAAAATGGGTTAGCTGCGATGAAAGGAGCCCAAGGTCATCTGGAAACTCTGGTCAGCATCCCATTTCCATTTGGGGTCCCTGCAGTTGTCAGGACTCGATATCAAGTTCAATATTTTTCGGGCCTGAGCACCTTCATCCATGTCATCCCTCCCACTGGGCTGACCTTGTCAAAACAGTGTTGGGGCATACATAATGGTAAATTCATTGCTTTTGGATCCAATATTCTATCATAATAACTGTTTGAACATAGGACAGAAAACATTTCTTCTGGTATGCACTATCACAAATTTCCATATGTACCAGTTTAGTAAATGATTCATTGTAGGAACAAAACATTGAAAATGATTTGACATAAACCACTTTGATATTTGTTACAATCTGGGCTACTTCAGACACAATGAGAGGTGTACCAACGCCAAATTAGACAATGGCTGTTTGGCTGCACTTACAAAAAAAATTACATAAGAAAACATCATCAATATCAATCCAGATGAATATTGGTCAACAGTAAGAAAAAAGACAATGAATGATTCACAACTGAGGGCATTTTGGAAAGTTATTATCAAAGTCGGCCTGATGGGATACAAAACGTGCCAGATGTGCTCCAAGGGATTTAGCCAGACAAGGATGACCAGGGACCCTCAAGAGGCATGCTTTTCAAACATAAACAGATGCTTGTAGCTGAAGCTCTTTAGTAAACTCTATTGCCTCATTATACCAGGGGCATATGGGCATAGGGTGAAAAAGGCCCCTGTACAGCTCACTGTGTATTGCTCAGTTCACAACAGAAAAATCGAGAAGACTGTGAGGGTGTATCAGGCATGTCAAAGTCAGCCACCACATCAACAGAAAAAAAAATTTCTCTACCCTCACAAGATTCCAATATATCTTTGGTTGAAGCTTGTAACAGATTTACTTACCATCCACGGTGACAATTTTCACCAAGTCACTGAGTAATATTCCAATTTTCCAACCACCAGACATTGGAAAGATTACTCAACTACACCATGGTAATCACCATAAGTATAAAGTGCATTGTGTACCTGGAGAAAATATCTGAAATTGGATCATACTGCACTGATAAATATTTATGGACCTAGGATACCTTGGATGTGTACTACATGGGGTCTAAATCATGTGACAGCCTCACCACATTATCCCAGACCCAATATTTTTGCTGAATGAAATTCAGCCATCCGTCATGAAATGAGCAACTGGACACCATCTCCATATTGCCATGTCACACTTCATAACAATACGTCTAGGTATGGGCTTTCTATTACCAGCAACAATCACATAAAAAGCAAGTCAGGACACATTTGCCAAGTCATGAACAGTCCAATTTCCTGTAAATATGGGATAAACATCTTGAACATTCAGGCAGAATAAAAACAGCACTCATTTGACATCTGGGTGTGGAATTATCTAGTTTGTGAGAGTGGTAAAAGGTTTGAATCATACATCCCATCCAGGGAACATGGTCACCCACAGAAGTACTCAGAAAGTGCAGTGAGCCTTAAACCCAAGGAGTCACAATATCTAATGGAACAATGAGAAAGAGGAATAGAAAATAATTTGGGGAATTGTACAACATTCTAACATTGAGCATTCTGACTGTGCACAGAACACCACCAGAGGTAAACTCAGGGAATGAAAATGTTGAACGCAACCATGAAAATAATCTCCTCTTTAACAAAAGGAAAGTCACCAAAATATCAGTGAGCCAAGAACAGTCAGTTGATAAATCTAGATCACAGGACAGAAAGAAGATCATGAGATCTGGAAGGATTATTAAATTATTGATTCATTATACAACCACTTAAAGTCTTAAACAGTTCAATTCTAAAACTCCTAAGCACAGTGACCTATTTTTGGAGTGATAGTTCTCACAACCAGTCTGAGATATATTTATTTTCATTCATGTATGTTATAGGAATATAGTAATATCATTTTAAGAAGAACATGCTGATGAGCATATAACCTTGATATAATACATGTCACTGACAGCTATAGACTTGTTCAGTGTGCAGTACATATTGCGAAGGGAGAGCAGCTATGCTTCCCTGTAACAACTAACCGCGATAACGAATGTGTCTGCTGAGCAATTTTATGACATAATAAACTGAACCGTGGTCCTGTTTCCCAGTCCTATTGTAAGAGTGGATTATCTGAGAATAAACTCAGAATCACAGCAAGATATCAATATGACATGATCACTGCACAACATTAAACAACTGCAAAAAAAAGAGACCAGAACACTAATGCCTTCTTTATTTTTTCATCCTGTGAATTTGATCACCTTTTACAGTTACTGAGTACATGTGAAAACAGCTGATATCACTGAAATACAACCTACCTGTGTCACACATAGAAGGCCAAGCAGATAAAATAACGAACAAAACACCAGCTGTCAGAAGAAGGCGCTTTGATTGGACCAATGTAGGGAACTGGTCTTGCAGGGCTGTCATAACTGTTTCTAATGGAAGAAAATGTCAAATGAAGACATTAATTAATAACTTGCACAATGACAGGACAAAACACCACTGGACACACCAAAGCCCTGGAGTAAAAGGTTTCTGCATCCATTTTCTGGCTCTGAGATATGTATTTTTCCCCCAGTTGTATTTTTCCTGTTGCTCTGATGCAGAGGAAAACTGCATCATCGTTATCCTCAAATATCACGTAGGGTGTTTCAACATGAGTGAGTTTCAACATGAGTGAGTTTCAACATGAGTGAATAAGTTTGCTGACCATCCTGCTCCCTGTAAGGCAGGGTAAATAAAAATCCCCATCTCTTGAACAGCAAGATCTGTCTCAACGAAAAGATAAATTCTAGGCATGAGAGCAAAGAAAAGATATAGAACATTAACATCTGAGATTGAAAATCACCACAATAGCTATTGGGCAGAGGAACATAGAAATTAGGAGCGAGTGGACAATTCAGCCCTTCAAACCCACTCTACCATTTCTCACATTCATGGCTGTTCTTATTGTGGTCGCAATTCCTGCCTGTTTCCCACAGCCCTTTGTCCCATTTTTCATCAAAACATATCTATTCTTTCTTGAATTTGTTGATTGATTCTGCCTCTTCTGCACTCTGGGGCAGTGAGATCCACAGATTCACAACCCTGTCAGAGAAATAGTTTCTCCTCACCCCAGTTTTGAACCTACTTCCTCTCAGGCTATATCTATGACCTCTTGTTCAAGACTGTCCGACAAGGAGGAATATCTGTTCCACATCTACCTTATCAATCCCCTTGAGCATTTTATGTGTGTCAATCAGATCATCCCTCATTCTTCTGATCTCCAGCGAGTACAAGTCCAACGTATTCAATTGTTCCTCATATGACAGCCCTTTCATCCCTTGAATCAACCTGGAAACCTCCTCGGAACTGCTTTTAATGCCACACTCTTCTCAAGTAAAGAAACCAGAACTGGATACAATACTCCAAGTATGGTCTCAACATCATCTCATACAATTGTGACAACATTACTTTTATAAACCAGTTCTTTTGCAATAAATGCCAAGATTCACTTGCCTTTCTTATTAGATGCAGCCCCTACATCCCCACTTTCTGTGATTCATACACAAGGACACCCAGATCCCTCTACACTGAGGCACTTTGAATCTGCTTCTGATTTAATTAATAATTTGCTCTTTCATTATTCTTGCCAAAATATGTAACCTCGTACCTATCCACGTTAAATTCCATCTGCCAGATTCTAGTTCATTCTCTAGCTGTGAATTTTGTTTTGTTACATTCTGTCCCTCCCGGCAGCTCATTGATATAGATTGTCAACAGTTGATGTCAGAGGATTGAACCCTATGCTACCCCAATAGTTACAGTTCGCCAGAAGGACCCATTTATCCCACCCCTCTGCTTTCTGTCAGTCAACAATCCTCTATCCGAACCAATACTCTACCCCAAACACCCTCCGGTCTAACCTTTTGTATCAGTCTTAATGCAGCACCTTATCAATGTCTTCTGTCTAGATATAATCAGATATAACACACCACTGTGTCCCCATTATCCAACTTGATAGTTACATCCTCAGAAATTCCAACAATTTTGTCAAGTTCAACTTGTCCTGTATGAAACCATGCTGCCACTGGGGAATTGAGCTTTGTTGTTCCAAGTGGTCAGTTCTCTCCCTTATTATTGACTCCAGCAACTTCCTCACGACTGAGGTCAAACTAATTGATCTACAATTTTCCATGATTTGCCTATTTCTTTTTTCAAATACAGGCTTCACATTAAAGTGTTTCCAAAATCACTGGCACCTTTCCAGAATCGAGGAAATTTTGGAATGTAGTAACTAATATATCCACTATCTCTGCTGCCTTAGGGTGCAGGCCATCAGGTCCTGGGGACTAATCTGCCTTTAATCCCATCAGTTTACTTAATACCTTTTCCCTAGTAATTTCACCAAGTTCCTCTATAGTAACTGCAGATTTTGGGGAAGAAATTATAATCTTCCACTGCAAAAAGACACAAAATACTGGTTTAGTGCCTCTGCCATTTCTGAGTTTCCCATAATTACCTCACCATTTCCACCCTCTAAAGGGCCACCATTTACTTTCACTACTCTTTCCTTTTTATATACTTATAGAAGCTTTTGGTGTCAGAGCTTATGGTTTTGCTAGTTTCCTTTTATTGATCTCCTGATTCTCCAGAGTGTCTCAAACATTTGCAGTATGATATGCCCTAGTTTTTGTCTTTATGTTATCCTCGACCTCCTTGTTAAGCCATGGATTATTTTACCTTTTCTATAATTCCTTTTCCTCTCAGGAATATACTTTAATTGACAGGTATTTAGTAACTCATTGAGCATTTGCCACCATTTTTCAAATGTCCTGCTCCTTTAATATTTTTCCTCAGTCCCCCAGGGCCAACTGCTTTCTCAGGCCTGTATAATGACTTTTGGCCAACATTAAAACTCCTGTATACGACTCTGTCTTCACTCTTGCCATCTGAATTTGAAACTATAGAAGGTTGTGATCACACCTTCCAAGATGATCCTTAACTACATGATCATTTACCAATCCTTCCTCATTACACAATACCAAATGTGAAGTAGCCAGTTGATTCCATGACACGTTGCCATAAGAAAGAATCCCTCAGACACTCTATGAATCTTCCTTCAATACTACCCTTGCCAGTTGATGAATCAATCAATATCTATGTACAAATCACCCATAATTTCTGTTGTGGCTGGCTCATAAGCCCTCATTACTGCCTCATTTATACTCAGCCCTACTTTGGAAGTACTGTTTGAGAGTCTGTAAATTATTCCTACCAAGGGGTTTCTTCCCTTGCCTTTTATTTCCACTCAGATTGATTCAACATCTTGGTTCGTAGTGCCAATATCATTTCTTAATGCACCTTGATATCTCCTTAACCAATAAAATAGCTCACCTCCTATTCTACTTGCCTATCCCTTTGGAATACTCATTACCTAGGACATTTCACTCCCAGTATGATCTTCCTGCAACACATTTCAATAATCTTCACCAGGTGGTGTGACTGGTCTCTATTTGTGTTGTCAGCTCATCAACTTAACTCTGAATGCTGCATGCTTTGCTAATAAGTTCTACTGGTTTGTCTTTCTCTTTTAATATTC
>NC_083411.1:59743442-59972042 GCF_020745735.1 Hemiscyllium ocellatum
TTCTCTGTACAATCACATCTAGGAATGGGAGTTAGTTGTCCTTTTCTTCCTCTCTCGTGAATCAGATTCCTGTGAGTGTGGCGTTGATGATCCGGTGTGTGTTCTCTATTTCTGTGTTTTTAATGATTACAAAGGTGTCATCCACATATCTGACCCAGAGTTTGGGTTAATTTGCGGTTTGTTCTAATCTTTGCATTACAGCTTCTGCTATGAGTCTAGAGATGGGTGAGCCCATGGGTGTGCCATTGATTTGTTCATATATTTGGTTGTTGATGTAAAGTGTGTTGTGAGGCACAGGTCCAGTAGTTTGAGTATGCCATCTTTGTCGATAGGTTCAATGTCCTGTTGTCTGTTCTGTATGTTCAGCAGGTTGGTTATTGTTTCTCTGGCTAGGGTTTTGTCGATAGAGGTGAACAGTGCCGTTACATCGGATGAGACCATGGTTTCTTCCTTGTCTATGTGTACTACTATTATAGGACAAGCCAAACAGAGAACAGCCAGGGAATTCCTACAGGCTTGGCACTCATCCACAGATTCAATCAATAAGCACATCGACCTGGACCCAATATACCAACCACTGCAACGGACAGCTGGAACTAACAACCGGAAGCGCCAGACTCAAACCACTACAAATGCCGAGGAAAGAAGCACTTTACAGGAGGCTCCCAAGCACTGAGGATGTCACCCAGACAGGGGACAAAATGTCTGCAACAAAGAACGGTAGGTCAGGCAGCATCCAAGGAGCAGGAGAATCGACGTTTCGGGCATGAGCCATTCCTGAAGAAGGGCTCATGCCCGAAACATCGATTCTCCTGCTCCTTGGCTGCTGCGCTTTTCCAGCGACACATTGTCAGCTCTGATCTACAGTCCTCACTTTCTCCTCAGGGGAAGAACAGCCACATAAAAGTGATTATATAGGCCAGAATTGATTAACAATTAGCAAACTGTTAATTGCAGGATAATTAGCAAGCTGGGCACCTTGCTTCAGTCACGTAATGTCTGGACAGTGTCAGTTAGTAAATGATAAGCAGGCGTTAGTAGACAAATAGGTCATTGCAAAGAGAAGAATAGCTCCATCCAAAGAGAAGAATTTATCAGGTATCAGTACAGTTGCAAGGCCAACTGCCTTAGCCGGGCATGAGAAAACACAGACTTTGAGCAAGCAAGCACTAAGATGAAATTTAAAATGGTTTCCAGGCTTTTAATATGTGACAAAATAGCTGCAATGAATCTAACAATTCTCCCACATTCAGACAGTGCACAAATTGAATTCATGCTGTGGCCATCTATTTGCATTGCAAACCATCCAGCCAGCCAGCTGAGCTAACAAGATCCTTCAGTGTGGGGCTGGAACAGCACAGCAGGTCGGGCAGCATCAGAGGAGCTGGAGAATCGACGTTTTGGGCAAAAGCCCTTCATCAGGAATCTGCCCAAAGCTTCAATTCAGGTTTGGGCTTTTGTCCAAAATGTTGATTCTCCTGGTCCTCAGATGCTCCCTGACTTGCTGTGCTTTCCCAGCACCACACTCTTGACTCTAATCTCCAGCATCTGCAGTCCTCACTTTCTACTAACAACATCCTTTACCTACTGTAGGTCCGATTATGACCTCGCTGCTTCAATCAAATTTCATTTACTCATTGTCCCTATCAGTTTTTCCCCCTTTCCTGCCATACTATCAACCATTCCTTTGTCTAACTTTCTTTCTCTCCCTTGGGCTTGGTTAGCTCATTTCCGTCATCAGCTTTCGTACAGTTTCTTCCTAGGTACTATCAGTTCTGAAGAGAGGTCACTGGACTCAAAACATTAACTCTGCTTTCTCTCCATGTATGCTGCCAAGACCTGCTGAGTTTCTCCAACAATTTCTGTTTTTAAATCAGCCATTTCCTCTCTTTTCCCCAGGCTGCCACCAGTGAACGTGTGCGTGAAGGTGACGAGAATGTGGAGCGAGGTAACTGGTCCTCGAAGATTGACTACTTGCTCTCAGTGATCGGTTCTGCTGTGGGTTTGGGCAATGTATGGAGATTCCCGTACCTGGCCTACAGAAATGGAGGAGGTATTGTCATGAAATCCAAAATACAGGGGAGAAAATAAGCACAAAGACAACAAGTAAATGGTGTAAAAAAAAATCACATTCAAAGAACCAGAGAGCATTTTTAACCTGCGGTCACCAACGGTTATGCCATCCGCCCTTACTCCACACTAGCACTGTGATCAAGTTTCAAATATAAAAACAGTATGTGTGCAATTTAACAAAAACATACAATCACAAACAGGCACTACAAAAATAACTGACCTTTTTGACAAGATGGAAGTTGCTGCTGACTTCAAGACATGCAAATAGTGACTGGTAGATTACTTTACTGTCTCAGGTGGTGTCACTTGTGATTTCCTTTGGAGAGCACACAGGAGAACTGAGGACAGCATCTCAGAAAGGGCTTCAATTTCAAACATTTTTGCTCCACTGAACCTTTTGTAGTAACTCTAACTTATTTGTGCTCAACAGCATTTCAGTAAATTTGAGAGGGTAGCTGAGATCCTGCATTGAAAGTATTGTTGCCAATCGAAATGATTAGATTAGATTCACTACAGTGTGGAAACAGACCTGCTAAAGAGCAACTCACCCAGACCCATTTCCCTACGTTCACCCCTGACTAATGCACCTAACATTATGGGCAATTTAGCAAGGCCAATTCACCTAACCTGCACGTCTTTAGACTATGGGAGGAAACCGGAGCGCCCGGAGGACACCCACGCAGACACTGGGAGAATGTGCAAACTCCACACAGACAGTTGCCCGAAGTGGGAATTGAAACCAGGTCCCTGGCGCAGTGCTAACCACTGTGCCACCCATATAGTGTATGCACTTAACATCGCTATTCAACTAATGATCGTCCATACTACTACTGCTCATGTCAAATTATGCATCTCACAAAGAATCAGAGAATCCCTCCAATGCAAATAGAGGCCATTCGGCCCATCATCTCTGCATTGTTTATCCCTGTATCCCTGCGTTTCCCGTGGCCTATTCACATGGTCTGGACATCCCTGAAGACTAGGGACAATTCAGCATGGCCAGTCGACCTCAACTGCAAACCTGGAGAAAGTGAGGACTGCAGATGCTGGAGACCAGAGCTGAAAATGTGTTGCTGGAAAAGCGCAGCAGGTCAGACAGCATCTAAACTGCAGACCTTCAGACTGTGGGAGGAAACCAGAGCACCCAGCGGGAACTCCTGCAGACGTGGGGAGAAGCTGTAACCTCCCCACAGTGTGAACAGCCCGGATGTTGCCGCTCTCTAAACTGGGAATCCCGGTGTGAATAGTTGATAGGCAGAAGGATTCCAGCCGCTATCTCTGTAACTTTCCAATGGGGGTAGGGCAGTAAAGGCCAGATTTAACTGTGGGAGAGCCGTCACTGGAAGTAATTGATGGACAGGATCGGGGTAGTTTATATAATGAGGAGGATGTTGATTGAGGGAGTGTATTCCCACCGGTATTTACAGACTCACTCCAACAACACAAGCCGCACCACGTGACCGTCGTTCGTTGCGTCTCGCGCGCTCCAATTCGAACTCCTGGCCGTTGGCCACCAGCTGCTGCGGAGCGCGAACGCACGTCAGAACTACAACTCCCATGAGGCATCGCGGGCAGTCCATCTAATACCAAACGTTGGACTGCACTGCGCAAGTGCAGGGATGGCTAATGGCACCGTGGGTAATGTAGTCCAAACAGGATGTGTTGGCGGAAGTCTTGCGAGGAGAGTCAAAAAGCTAACTGCAGCACTGAAAGGCGCAGGAAAATGGTGTTTTTGATGTTATGAACAAAAGGGAATAAGAATGAAGGGAAAAGATAGTGAAAGTGCCTAGAGGCGGAGGTTGCTAACCGTTGTGAAGTAGCGATTGTACACATTGCTCAGAGCAAAGTCAAGATACAGGCTTGTGGGCAAATGGAAGGAAACTGGAGAGGGCAAACAGGGCAGCGCTTATATAGTTAATGGTAGGGCCCTGCAGAGTGCTGCTGAGCAGAGACCGAGGGATGCAGCTTCACAGTTCCTTCAGAGTCGCAGGTAGACAGGATTGTGAAGGAGGCGTTTGGTACACTTACCCTCATTGGTCAGTACATTGAGTATAGGAGTTAGGATGTACTTTGTGACTCTCCAAAACATTGGCCAGGCCACTTAGGGTCGTCTAGTTATCATTGTTGATCGTCAGGATAAACTCGTCTGGACAGTGGTGAGACCACTTATGTAATACTGTACTGAAACCAATTCTGGTCACTCTTCTATAGAAAAGGCATTGTTAAACTTGAGAGGACACAGAAATGTTGCTGGGATTGGAGGGCTTGATCCATTGGGAGAAGCTGAATAGACTGGACAAAGTTAAAAATCACAAAACTAGGTTATAGTCCAACAGGTTTATTTGGAAGTACTAGCTTTCAAAGCGCTGCTTCTTCATCAGGTGAGTGTGAAGGAGGACAATTTTTAAAAACATTCTTCTTTGGAAATAGAACCAGTTCTACTCAAGATTGGGATACAGACAGACTCAAACCCTCACACCTATAAGGTGGTAAAAACAATGACTGCAGATATTGGAAACTAGATTTTGGATCAGTGGTGCTGGAAGAGCACAGCAGTTCAGGCAGCATCCGAAATGCTTCGAAATCAAGGCATTCTCTGAGCTGCGATGTCACCTGTTGTGATAAAACCTTAAGTTATCTGGAGAATGTGACTGAAAAGAAGTTCTGGGATTTACATATTAAAGAACCGAAACCAGCAAACCCATTCAAAAAGATGAAAAACTTAACAATCTAGGTGTGTTCAACATATCATTGTGTCACTATAATTTTTTGCTATACATTCTGTGTCATAGGTCCTGATTCATAACCACCTGATGAAGAAGCAGCGCTTTGAAAGCTAGTGCTTCCAAATACCTGTTGGACTATAACCTGGTGTTGTATGACTTTTAACTTTGTCTGCCCCAGTCCAATTCTGGCTCCTCCAAATCATGAATAGGCTGGGCATTTTTCCCTAGATTATTGGAGTTGCGGGGTGACCTTAGGGTGGTTTATAAAATCATGAGGGGCATGGATAGGGTGAATAGCCAAGGTGCAGATGTCCAAAACTAGAGGGCAAAGGTTTAAAGGGAGTGGGGAAAGAATTAACAGGGAATCCAGGGGCAATGTTTTCATGCAGAGGAAGGTGCTTTTATGGAACAAGCTGCCAGAGGAAGTTGTGAAGGCTGATACAATTACAAAACTGGAAAGGCAACTTTTATATCAGATACATGAGGAGGAAGGTTTGGAGGGATATGGGCCAGACGTTAATGGGACTAGGTCAGATTGGGATGTCTGGTTGGCATAGACGAGTTGGACTGCAGTGTCTATATCTGTGCTGTATGACTCAATGATTGTATTCTAACCACCAGGTCGTTGTACCACTCCAGTCTGAAATCAGGTCCTCAAATCATGTAGGCGTTTGAAGATACCATGCATGGCCATCTGTAGTTTCCTGCTGTGAGAGTCAGCACATTGCACCAGTCAAGCTTCAGTCATGAGGGCAGGAATGTAACATTGGGCTGGGTGGCAATATCTGAAAGACAGTAAAGGCTTGCACACAAGGGTGAAGAGTTCAGTGGTGTAAAGCTGGCTTGTGAAGATTTTTGGTGGTTTTTATTTATTGATTAATTTTGGTGCAGGGATTTCCTGGTGGAAGAGTTTGAAATGAGTGTGATGCTGGTGAATGATTAGTGTGTGTTAGGGTGGGGAAGTCTGTGTTCATTGAAGGATAGCCTCACAATCTCATCGTACCCATGTCGATGGGGTCAATGTCATCTTGTCCCTATCTCCTCTTTCCAGTTTCTGACCCTTCCTCTTTCCAAGACAGAAAATGGTGCACAGAGGTAACTTTGCAGCTCTCCAATGGCCAGGACGAAATGGAGAATGCGGTGCATCACCCTAAACTTGGAGAATCTCTCTGACACTCCTGGAAAGATTGCCCTCCTTACAGGAAGCCTTATGGTGTCACACTGTTTTGCTACATTCATGATTCTTTTCCCTGGTCCACAAGCATGACAGAAACAGCTCTCCTGAGGAAAATGGAATCAATGTCAGTAGCATCATTCGACTGCACTGATTGTATTTTCATTTCAAGCTTCAATCCTATAAAGAGGCCCTTTCCAACCTCCTGGCCATTGGAATCATGCATTTTCCTCCTGACAGTCATCCTGAGGCTGCCAAGTACAATTATCAAAGCTAAATAAAAGCAAAATAACGCGCATGCTCGGTGCGTAAAACAAATAGAGAATGTTGGAGAAATCAGCAGGTGTGGCTGACCTAAGGTTTTAGGAGCAACACTGTTGTATAGGTCCCTGAATGTTGATTGTACACAGGATCTAAATACAAAAAAGACGCAATCTACAATCTGCAGCCACACTCTTCTGTCAACAACATTTCATTCCAGTATTAATACGAAATGAACTATTAGTTATGAAACCTGGTGACGTTAATGTTCAAGCAATTTATTTGACTTTCCCTTTTCTATATTTTGCAGGTGCTTTCCTTATTCCCTACATTCTGATGCTGGCAGTCACTGGGATGCCAATGTTTTTCCTGGAAACTTCCTTTGGGCAGTTTGCCAGCCTTGGACCGGATGCAGTGTGGAAAGCTGTGCCCGTGTTACAGATTAGTGTTCTGAGCAGTCTTGATTTGGCAACAGTTTAAATGAGCAATTGTGTTTTATACCCATGAATATAGTCACTATATTTACTTCACCAGATGTTGGTGTTAGATCGCCTTGCAGAGATGTTGTTCACAATTAAAACAGTGGAATATCCCCTTTCACTGTTTCAAATTCACTTTCTGAAACGGTGGTAGAGGCAGGAACCACTACAGCATTTAAAAACAGTCTACATCATCACTTGAAACACCAAAGGATACAAGGCTAAGTGCTGGGAAATGGGATTAGAGTAGATCAGTTCTTGATAACTGGTACAGAAACAATAGGTTGAAGAGCATCTTTCTATGCTATAACACTGTATGACTTGATGTCATTAATTGAGGTAGACAGAGTGGAGATGCTGGAGAGATCCGTTTGTTGACTTCTGAATTTGACAGAACCTATTTGTGAAAATGATGTTGTAGGTGATTCTGCTGGGATCTGCAAGAACCTCTGAAACTTGAGTGAGTGAATTAGTGAAGACCTTTTCCAGTATAATTATCTTAAGGAGATGTTAATGGAACAGGGGAGTCTCCTTGTTATCCAAACTGGTGAAAGACCTTTGTTACTCCACGTTCATAATGTAAGCATGTTTGTGTACTATTTTCAAACAGATAGCTTTGCAATGAGATTTAAGTAAAACAACAGTTTCCTGTAATAATCTCGTGTCCCTTGATTTATAGGCATAAATCAGTTTCAGCCTTGGGCAAGCTCAACTATTGAGTTTTCATTGTCGTTTGGGGCAAAGATTTCTGAATATTCACTGCCCCTATTTTTGATTGATTGATGAAATTCCAAAAAATTACAGTCCAAAATGACTCACCCTTTATTGTAATATAGGAAACCTTCCTCCTGCGTTGACCATGTCAATCCCTGCAAGACTTTTGTATGATGGCATTAGATCACCTATCATTCTTCTAAACTCCATCTGCAAATTTGGAAATATGATGTTGAACCCTGACTGAAGAGTCATAATGAACTCAAAATGTTAACTCTTTCTTTCTGCACGGATGCTACCAGGCCTGCTGAGTTTCTCGAGTGTTCTGTTTGTTTCTTTAAGATTCCCAGCCTCTGCAGTATTTTGTTTTTCTTCAAATCATTCCTACAGATTATAAATAGCTGGAGCCTCAACACTGACCCCTTTGGAACCACACTAGTTGAAGCTTACTAAACTAAAATTGAATCAGTTGTTCTTATACTCTTTCATGTCCATTAATCAGTTCTCAATCCATGCTAATATATTCCTCCCCCAACTCCCATGTGCTCTAATTTTTTTCACTCCAGTGTGGAACCTTTTTGAAAACATTCTGAAAACCTAAACCGACAACATCTATCAGTTCTTATTTAATATATTATTTAGATCCTTAAACTCTCCCAGGTTTGTCAAAGATGATTTTCTTTTCCTAAATCCATGTAGACTCTTCCAAATCCAATCATATTTTCTAAGTGGGCTGGAATTGTGTCTGCTTCTCATGGATTTACATTTGCTTTTGCTGTTCTATTCCTTTTTACACGTATATAAAAACATTTACACTCTGCTTTTGTTTCTCACTCGTTTAGTTTCATTGTCCATTTTATCAATGTTTTCCTTGGTTCTCCTTTACTAAAATGCTCTGAATCTTTTATTTACTTTCTTTTTGACACTTTACAGGTGTCTTCCTTTGATCCATTATGATCTTAGATTTGTTTTGTTACCCGCAGTTGGAACACTATACTTGGGAGGTTTCTGTGCTTTAAAAGAATGTATTTTCATTGCTTATTACAGAGAGTGAAATTAGCTGGTATGCCTCCCACCTCATCCAGGCAGAATCAGCAGTGAGCTCAGAATCCAAAGCGAGCCTTAAAGCACTACAGGTGGGCACTTATGAAACACCATGAAGAACATCCCACCCAGTGATGATACCAGACAACTTGATTGTTATAAGAAAGGAATCACGCTCCTGCCTACACCAACTGTTTGATGGTGTGCGCAGTGTAATACTGTGGTCAACTGAGTCTTTAACAAATCATTTGACCATTAATTATTTGTGTATGATGAGAGAGTTACTGACTTTAACACCCACCAATGCTCCATGCTTTGGGAATGAGGTCAGGGAGTGTACAGGAATGTTGCGGATTAGCCTACAGTTCCATATAATATCTATCCCCACCAAAAACATATGCTGTTGTGACCTGTGGTATTCCATCATCTTTGTTTGTCTTTCAGTGTTAACCATTAAATGTCTACTGTCGTACCTTTCATTTTGGGTCGTAATCCACCCATAGCTAATCTTTATCTTCACCGTTTATTAAATCCCTTTGTTTATATTTAATATAATCATTTTTGATTGAACTACATCACTTTCAAACTCAATGTAAGATGCTATCATTTACTCTATCTTATAAATAAGCCAGTTTATTGCACACAAAAAAGGACAAGAAACAGCAATTA
Organism: Hemiscyllium ocellatum; assembly: GCF_020745735.1. Taxonomy (NCBI): domain Eukaryota; kingdom Metazoa; phylum Chordata; class Chondrichthyes; order Orectolobiformes; family Hemiscylliidae; genus Hemiscyllium; species Hemiscyllium ocellatum. The sequence goes on from NC_083411.1 coordinate 59,752,583, forward strand.
TAGTCCGTTATACAAGAACTAATTGAAATGGTCTTTTCCAACTGTAAAAAATAAAGAGTCAACCTTTTTATGAGTGATCATTAAATTCTTCATTCCAGATTTGTATTGAATTCAAATTTTGCCATCTGTTATGACAGGAATCGAACCCTGGTTCCCAGAACATTATCTTGGTCTCTGGATTAACAGTTCAGCAATAATACCACCAGGCCGTTTCCTCCCCTTATAAATTATCTGTAAGGTGCTTAGAGATGTCTTACGTTTATGCAAAAGACTATAAGTGGATACCTTTCTTGTTTTCATTCACAGTGAAAGGTAATGTCCTCGATGTTCTCGCCTTGCTGTTAAGACATGCTGCCTCATTGAGTAGTTTGCTGTTTACATAGGATTCGGAGCAGCTCCTTTGCCTTTGGTATGATACTGGGACAGGCCAGTAAAATCTCAGACTATTGTCTTTATTAGTAAATTATTTCTTAGATCAACATCCATTTCAATCCCTTCTAAAATACGTAACTGATGACAGCATATCTGGAATCCTGAAAATCTCAGCCTATATTGTTCAGGATTTTTGTTGCAAATGCAATGAAAATGCGACATTTGAAGTTGAATGACTCAAGAATTTTACATTTCAATAATTTAGAAACATATCTATCCAAATTAAGGTTCTTGGAATTAAAGTACAGCTTATACTCATCCATCACGTGCGCACATAATCCTCTGGAAATACAAACAACAACAGAAATTGCAATGCCAACTGGCAACTAGATAAGATTGATTTTGTCTACCAGCTAATTCTGTGAGGAGGAATGGTGTGCCCTTATTCAAGAAGGGCTGTAAAGAAAAGCTTGGGTACGATAGATCAGTAAGCCTAACATGTATGGTAGGTAAGTTGCTTGAGAAGATTCTACGGGGTAAGGTGTACATGCGTTTGGAAAAACGGTTTGTTCAGGAGTAGTCAGCATGGTTTTGTGAATGAGAGACTATGCCTCACAAATTTGTTAGCAACCTTTGGTGAAGTGACCAGGAAGGTGATTGAGGGTGGGGCGGTAGACATAGTCAAAATGGATTTCAGTATGGCCTTTGATAAGATTCCACATGGTAGGCTGCTCTGAAAGGCTAGATCGCATGTAATCCAGTTGGAGCTGGCACATTGGATCCACAATTGGCTTGATGGTAGAAAGCAGTGGGTAATAATGGAAAGCTGCTTGTTGGACTGCAACAAGTGGAATGCTTCAGAGGTTGGTGCTTGGCCCATTACTGTTTGTTATCTATATGAATGATTTGGATGAGAATGTTCAAAGCGTGATTAGTAACTTTGCTAACGACGCTAAAATGGGTGGTATAATGGAGAGTGAGGAAGGTTATCATAAATTGCAACAGGACCTTGATCAGCTGGGAGTGGTCCGAGAAATGGCAAGTGGAACTTAATATAGATAAGCGTGAGGTCTTGCATTTTGGAAAATCAAATCAAGGTAGGAGTTTCATGGTGAATGGTAAGGCTGTAAGGAGTGAGTGGAACAGAAGGATCTTAGAGTTCAGGGATTCCCAGTTTACTGAAAGTGGAGTCACAGGTAGATAGGGCAGTGAAGAAGGCTTTTGGCACACTGGCCTTCATCAGTCTGGCCAATGAGTATAGAAATTGGGGAGTTATGTTGCAGTTAAACAGGACATTCGTGATGCTGCGCTTGAAGTATTGTGTTCAGTTTTGGTCACTTTGTTATTGGAAATATGTTATTAAACTGGAAAGAGTGCAGTAGAAATTTACAAGGATGTTGCTTGGACTCAATGGTCTGAGTTATAGGGAGAGCTTGGACAAGCTAGGACCTTTTTTCTTTAGAGTGTAGGAGACTGAGGGAGGATCTTATAGAGGTGTATAAGATGATAAGAGGCATAGGTAGGGTGAATGCTCTGTCTTTTCACAGAATTGGGGAATTGAGGACCAAAGGGCATCAGTTTAAGGTTAGAGGAAAAGAATAAAAGGGAATAAAACTGAAGGGCAACCTTTTTCATAAGGAGAGTGGTATGCATATGGAATGAGCTGCCAGTGGAAGTGGGTATATTAACAACATTTAAAAGCCATTTGGACAAATAGATGGATAGGAAAGAATTAGAAGGATATGGGCCAAGTGCAGGGAAATGGGATTAGGACAGATGGACATTTGCAATTTTTGAGAAGGTTAGTAGCTCAGGTTGTGGTTCAGGTTGTAAGTTTGCTCGCTGCGTTGGTACATTTGTTCTCAGACATTTTGCTAGGTAACATAATCAGTGAGCCTCTGTTGAAGCGCTGGTGTTCTGTCCTACTTTCTCTTTACGAGTCTCAGTCTGTCATGATGGGTGATATCTTCTGGTTCTTTTTCTAAGTCCAAATGGGGTCCAGATCAATGTATTTGCTGATGGAGTTTCGGTTTGAATGCCAGGCTTCTAGGAATTCCCATGGGTGTCTTTGTTTAGCCTGTCCCAGGATGGATGTATTGTCCCAGTCGAACTAGTGTCCCATTTCATCTGTGTGTAAGGATACCAGTGATAGTTGGTTATGTCTTTTGGTGGCTACTTGGTGCTCGTGTATCCTGTTGGCAATTTTCCTGTCCATCTATCCAATGTAATGTTTGTTGCAGTTCTTCCAGGGTATTTTGTAGAGTGACGTTTTGGTCAGCATGGGGCAGTTTGGGCCAAAGGGCCTGCTGCCGTGCTGTAGGACTCTATGGTTCAATGTCTCTTAATTTATTTCAAAACAGTTTCAAAACTAATCTCATGCTTCTTATTTAATTTTAAGGTTTGGGCATAAATACCATTGTATTTACAGCATTTGACAACATTTCATATACCTGTGTCCTCGCCTACAGTCTGTACTACCTGTTTGCATCCTTCCAATCACCATTGCCGTGAGTAGAGTGCTTCAGTTGGTGGGGAGTGGATGAAACATGCAGCAGCACTCCCAAAGGGACAGTGCTCAATTCTGTTGGGACTGATTGCTCATTCTGTCAATCTGAATGAGTGAGAGAAATGGACAATCGTTTTGCATAGAACATCTTGCACAGATGTCAGTAGCAAGAATATTATTGAGTCATTGGATTTCCAAGGATAATCAACGATACCTTTTTTTTTGAATATAGGGTAAGCATTCATGAAAATAATATTTCTATTGCCGGGAATTTAGTACACTTTGGGCCATAAATATACATTATATCAGAACAGACAATTGTAAATTGTCTGAATTCTGACTTAAATTTCAACTTTTTCATTAACTTCAGTGTGTTAAAATTGCTGACACTGCTCTGTGATGGCACTGTACAACTATGATGGTCATGGGCAATACATGATTGGCTGGCCACACCCAGTTGAAATCAAAAAGTATGGGGTTGGAAAAGCACAGCGGGTCAGGCAGCATCAGTGGGACAGGAGAGCCGATGTTTTGGGCAGAAGTCCTTCTTTCAGAATGGGGTTTATGCCCGAAATGTCAACTCTCGTATTCATCAGATGCTGCCTGACCTGTTGTACTTTTCCAGCAGTATGGTTTTGGTCTCTGACTCTCTGGCATCTGCATTCCTCACTTTCTTCTACGTCTTGTTGGGCTAGTTGAAGAAGGGTCAGTGGAAGAACAAAGGTTCTGCATACACCATTTAACAATTAATTCCTAAAATGTTTTCTAATCTAGGCAGCAAAACCCCAAGATACCAGCAGAGTCAACTCTTACCAGAATTGGCTGCTAACACAATAAGTTATTTCTTGCCTTCAGAGCAGCTGCATTCTATCCCTCTCTGTCCCTCTCTGTCTCTCACTCTCATTCTTGCTCTCTCGCTCTCTCACTTTCTCTCCATAGTCATAGAGACGTACAGCAAAGAAACAGGCCCTTCGGTCCAACTTGTCCATGCCGACCAGATATCCCAACCCAATCTACTCCCACCTGCCAACACCCGGCCAATATCTCTCCAAACCCTTCCTAATCATATGCCCATCCAGATGCCTTTTAAATATTGCAATTCTACTAGCTTCCACCACTTCCTCTGGCAGCTCATTCCATACATTTACCATCATCGGCATAGAAAAGTTGCCCCTTAAGTCTCTTTTATATTTTTCCCCTCTCACCCTAAACCTGTGCTCTCTAGTTCTGGACTCTCCAACCCCAGGAAAAAGACTTTGTCTGTTTATCCTACCCCTCAGCCTCTGACGCTCCTGGGAAAACAGCCCCAGCCTATTCAACCTCTCCCTATTGCTCAAATCTCCAACCTTGGCATCATCCTTGTAAATCTTTTGTGCACATTTTCAAGTTTCACAACATCCTTCCAATAGAAGGAGACCAGAATTGCACGCAATATTCTAAAATTTGCCTAAAAATGTCCTGTAAGCTGCAACGTGACTTCTCAACTCCTGTACTCAATAGTCTGACCAATTTGATTTTCAGTCAGTTTTGGGTTTGGTTTGTTGTTCATGATGTCCTAATTTCTGAGCAGAGCCATAGTCTTCCCACCATTCTCCTCTCAGGAACATTTTAGTTTCATTTTAAATGAGGGAAGGTTTGTAAAACATAACTATGACTCCTGTAAATTGGATCTACTCCATCATCTGTAAGTGTGTTACTGTTATGATAGAATCCAGCATTTTGCCCACTAGGCTAACCGGTCTATGCTTCCTTCTTTTTTTCTGAAATGGCGGGACTATGTTCATTAATTTCAAAATCTTTGTCAAATCCCAATTTCACCTCTCTCTGCATCAAATGGGCATATTTTTCTTTCGTCTAATTGTTTCAGATTCATATACCCACAGAAACATTTAAAATCTGCTTTCATGTCTCTCTTGTTAGCCAATTCTGATTTTCATTTTTCTTTTCTTGTCCTTTACTGAAGTCTTCAAGACCCCAAACCTCAGCTCACTACCGTTTAGGGCGATATTGTTAGATTTTAACTTGCATTGAATGTTGTCTTTACATCTCTTTGTCACCACAGTTGGACTACATTTTCTGTGCAGTATTTTTGCCTTAAAGGAATGTACATAAAGTGTGGATTTTACATTAAACTATATTTATCGTAGATTGTCTTCAAATTCTACTTTTGCTTACCTACTACCTCAACTTTTAATTGAGTTTCCCAGTCTATCATAGTTGACCTGTCTGCTATTTAGATACAAGGCCCGAGATTTGACTGATTGTGAAAGCATTTCAGTGTTAAACTATTTCATATTACTGTCGGTCAGTCTTCCCTAGAGACTCCTTCTCTACAGGGGTGTTAATTAGTCCTTTCTCATACAGAATGCTTGATCCAAAATTGCCTCCTCGTTGATTCGTGAACACACTGATCTAGGAGATCAATTGCGAACTTTCTCTGTACTTGTCCTGCAAGCTGTCACTGCTATTAATGTTTGCCCAGTCTATATGAAGAGTAAATTTGTCAATGATCAATGATTACCCAAATTACATAGAGCACAAGTCTCCTGACATTCACTCTGCCCTACTCTGCAGCTACTGTTGGGGGCTGTGTAATAACGTACGCAAGTGCTTTCTCCCCTTGATTTTACTGAGATCCACCCAAACTGATTCTAATTCTTGATTTCCTGAGGTTAGGTTCTTTCACTCTACTGTCATTATCCCAAAGTTTTGTTGTTCCTTTGGTATTGATACCATTTCAAGTTAGAGTTGCAAAGTCATAACAGTTTGGAAATGGACCCTTTGGTCCAACTAGTCCATGCCGACCATATTCCCTAACTAAACTAGTCCCACTTGCCTGTGTCTGGCCCACATCCCTCCAATTCTTTCCTATTCAAGTATTTATCCAAATGTCTTGCAAATGTTGTAACTGTATCTGCATCCATCCTTCCTCTGGCAGTTCATTCCACATACGAACCACTCTCTGTATGAAAAAGTTGCCCCTCATGTCATTTTTGAATCTTTCTCCTCTCATCTTTTAAAAATATACCCTTAAGTTTTGAACACGCCCACACTAGGGAAGAGACTATTGCTATTCACCTTATCCATGTTCCTCATGACTTTATAAACCTCAATAAGGTAATCTCTCATCCTCCTACTTTGCACAAAAAAGTCCCAGTCCACCCAGTGTTTCTTTATAACTGAATCCCTCCATTCCTGGCAACATCCTGTTCTATCTTTTCTGAACTAATGATATCAGCAATACTATTTATTGTTAGATCATATATAATTTTAATTGGAACTCATAAATCATCTGGTTTGTCTCAAGTGCATTTGAATTGGTGCTTTTATCAAACACTTCTTCCTACTTCTTTCTGACACCACTTTCATCACTAATGCCCTTTCTTTTCCAATCTTTTCCAAATGCAAACATTTCAGTTTCATCCAAAACACTGCTGCATCTCATTGTCTTGGCATTTCCTTTCTTTGCTTTGTATGTTCTGAAACTCCTAATCTGTCCTGCTGCTGCCACCGTCCAACACAATTTGTGTTTGGTTCATGTTCTATCCCACAAATTAGAACGTAGAAAAGAAAAGAAGTTTACCAAATAGGGAGAATAAACAGATGAAAATTGGGAAAACTGTAGTTGCAGTTTATGGGATCATGTGATACTGATGAGGTTTATGCACACATTGTGTGTGCTCAGAGGACTGATTATTTTTCTCTAGTATCATTATCCCAGAGTTTTGTTCTTACTATGGTATTGATGCAATTATGAGTAATAGAGTCATACAGCATGAAAGCAGATCCTTTGGTCCAACAGTCCATGCCAACTGTGTTCCCAAACTAACATGCTTCTGCTTGCCTACTTTTGGTCTAAATTCCTCCAAACCTTTCCTATTCATGTACTTATCCAAATGTCTTTTAAATGTTGTAAATGTACCTGCATCCACCACTTCCTGTGGCATTTCATTCCACATCTCTGTGGTTGTCCCTTATTTCATTTTTAAATCTTACTCCTCACATTCAAACGATGCCCCCTAGTTTTGAACTCACCCACCTAGGAAAAAGACCCATCCTGATAAATGATAATGGTAACAATATTTGTTATTAGGTCATATATAAATTTGATTTATACTCATTGATCTAATTTATGCTAAGCACTTTTTGCAATTGAATTTGTGCTTCTAGCAAGCACCTCTTCCTTGCGCCACATTATTCACTAATGCCCTTTCATTTCCTGTTTTTCCTAAATGCACACATTTCATTTTCATCCAAAACACTGCTCTCTGTCAATGCCGTGCATTTCTGTTGCTGCTTTTGATTTTTCTGAAAACTTCTACTTTCAAGTCTGTCCGTCCGCTCTCATTGCCCAATCATTGTGTGTCTGTTTGAAATTCTGTCTCCAAACCAGAAAGTAGTAGAAACAAGGTTTACTAAATAGGAGGAAGAAACAGAAGGAAATTGGCAAAACTGCAGTTGCTATTTATGGGATGATATGATGCCGAGAGGTTTGTGCACCCTGATCGTGTGCACTCAGAGGTTCATTCAATAATCACTCTTTCTGTTTAAGTTCTTCACTGAGCCTTCATTGGAAATATGTTGAAGTCCTGTAGTATACTCTTGTCCATGTTCTTGCCAGTTCTGAAATCTTGTGTGATAAATCAACGCTTAATATTTGAATGTAATATTATCAGTGACAAGCAGTTCAAAATCCGTGAAATTGACCATTGCAAACAGAGTGATTTGCCCGAGCTGGGATCTGTGTGAGTGCAGCGTACAGACTATAACTCTGTGTTCTGATTCATCTGTAATGTTGCCATGCAAAGGGATTAAACTGATTCAGACAGAGTGGAATATATATTATTATATATTATATATAATATTATATCACTAGAATTTGAAATATAAGAATTTGAGCAAAGAACTGGAAATAAAATGTTGACTTCATTGAACGTGACCAGGAAACTCTTGAATTGTTGACTGTACCTCATTGGCAGACTGTTCGATAATAAACTGTTTTATCTTAGCAAATGCGGTTGTCCGTTAACTGCCATCTAAAGAGGCCTAATGACCTGCACAACTAAGATTAGCAGTTAATGGCTGCCCTCCTAATAATCTGTACGTCCTAAGTAAGTAAATTATCCTTTAAAAACTTGTTCCATAATTTCCAGATTCAATCTGCAATTTCTCTCTGGACAATGGATATTTTGAAATTGTTAATATAACATGGCTGCAGACAAACAATGAAACTTGTCGAAATGGATCAGAAATCTCCATTCCTCACCATGGTCCGAGTGAGCAATACTAGGAGTAAGTACGTTTCAGAGAGCTACACTTCTAATCTGCATAGCTGGGCCAACAACTCCTCCTGGGATAGTTCGTTGGTAAATGAGAGAGAAGCTGTTTGATTGCAGTCAAGATTTACATTATTCTCCTCTTGTATACTAACAGGGGCTCCTGCTTTAGTTTGTATTTCCCTGGTTTGTAACACCGCAGCTTTCCTTTTAACAGGAATTTAAGCAGTGTAGATTTTATCAAACAAATATTTGTTTTCTTATATATTTGGGTTTGAAGACCGATCTCCCTTTCTTTGAATTATCAATTGAATATAGTATTGTGTTTAACCCATAATCCAGGGAAATTTATTAGGGAAATTGGGAGTGAACAGATGTTTAATGATATGAAAGAGCTGAATTCACTGGGAGAGACTAACCCAGGTAGTTTTAACAGAGCAATGTCAGGCTGTCAATGAAGCACCGTCAGGAACTCCTTCAAACCAAATCAGCCCACAAGGGAATCACATCAGCATTGACTATTTAACAAAGCTTTATTCCTATAAAAAATGAGTAGAATGAGAGACAATATTGAAAACAATACCAAATTTAGTCTCCCTTAATACCATTCGGACCCTGGAATATAGTTTTAAAAGGATGTTAACAATAACTACTTAGATTTATATAGAGTTTTGCCCTTAACATCAGTGACAAAACTGAAATATATTACAAGGGCAGAAAGAATACGTAGAGGCTCCTCCAGCCTGGCGTTCAACACAATCTGATGAATTTCTGCTTAGCCTAGTGCTCAGAAAGTGACCTTTTATCCTGAGGCTAGACTTCCATGTTCTAGATTCTCCAGTCAAACAAAATAAAGGGTGGGATATTCTGTTCTCAGAGCTGGTGAAAAGATTGGTAGATGGGTGAACTTGATCGGGTGAGAGGCAAAAAAGTCACATTCTCACTGTTTAATTAACCTTCAACAAAGAATTTCTCCACTTTCAGGTGCTGGGTTAGTTATCTCACCAGCAAGTTATGAGTACGATGGATCATGAGTAAGTCTCAGCACTTGCCTTAGATTACACAGTGTATTTTATTACATGACAGTAACTACGTACAGGTTACACTAATCCTTAATGCATTTTGATTTATTATCAGCCATATGCAGCAAAGACATGTGTATCTCCATCAGGAGACCAGTTCAGACTCCAATTGATTCCTAACCCAGAATTGTGGGACTTCAGCAGATTGGGTGGAGATCAATGTAGCTCAAACATTAACTCTTTCAGAGTGTTAGTTTATACAGTAGACACCCATGAGGATCCACAGACTGATGTGGGGTTGTTGTACTGCACTGTGCGTGCTTCCACAGGGGTCATTCTGAAGCAGACCACAGTATTATGGACGAGACCAGACCCTTCTCAGATATAGTAAAGAGATAGCCTCGACCCTACCTTTAATATTTATTTCCAGGCTAGTGTAAGGTGCTGTCTTCCAGATTTGATTTGATTAGTCGACTACTCGGCATTAATCAAAACAAACATTATCCTTATGACGCAATTAAAATACAAAAATAAATGGCATAACTTTAACTGTTTTGAAATACTTAACAGGATGATTCGTACTTAAGTAAAACATTATCAACTGTTCCAATATAAGGAGCATCCCATAAACGCACACTTGACAAGGCAATTTAGTAAAACAGTTAAAGTTGTCATGTGCTGCCTCTCTCCTGTCCAACAGAACAAAATACTGAAGGAAATAGTCTACCTGATATTATTTCAAAGAGGAAGCCTTTCACCTAAGACTCTAACAGCAGAGAAGTCAAGCTGTTAGCTCAGCAGCAGAAGAAACCATCTCATGAACTAAAAGAAAAGCTAAACCTTTCCTGGGTCTGTATGAACCCTTCACCCATTTATGCCTCTTTTGTCTCATGAAAAAAAAACACTGAGGGATATTGCCAAACTATTTACCAACTGTCTGCCTGCCGCAGACAGTCTGGTCTCTGTGGCAACACCTCTCTGCAAGAGAAACAGCAGATAATACATCTCTCTTAAAGGCACAAAACCATCACAATAGGGCTACTGAGGAAGATACTTTGACCGATGAAGTACTGTGCTGTAGACTATAAACAATGTGTCCGGCATCATAGTTGTTTGCATGTCTTCCACAACCTGACTTTACCAAAGGGTAATGTCTCAGAGGTGAAGAGATGAAAGAATGAGCTATTACTTGAGGAGGTAGCTGGAATTGAGGATGCTGTGATGGCCCAGGATGGCTCAGGTGGATATAAGGAATACATTAGCATGATCTGATGAACTAGGGAGTGGCATGAATACCTCAATGCTGCACACCCCTCAGGGAATTGAACTACACTGACACATTTCTTTGACTGTTCTGTTTTTTATTGGCCAGCCTGCCAATTTAAAAACATTGCTGTCTGCTTCCTGTCTGTATTAATCAATTCTTCACATTTACATTCCAATATCTTGCTGCCTTCAATAATCAATGCGAAACAACTGCCAACAACTTTTAATCACGTAAGCTCTTTCGAACAATGCCGTTAAATCTGTATTACCTCTACTCATCACTTCTGCCAAAAAAGCATCACTTCATTTGTCTTTGGATGAAATCCCATTTGCCATCTACCTGTCCATTTGGCCTGAATAAACATGTCACAGAGGTCAAATATCTTTCTTTCAAAAGCTTCTTTTAGATTTTGAATTCTCCATTTTGATGGTTTTTTTTGATTTTCAGGGGTTCCTTTTCCATTCACACTCACACTTTCATTAGGTGATGCAGTCAGGCAGTAACATTATCTTCTGTACACGTGTTAATAAGTATGGAACTGAGACCTAACTCAAAAGCAGAATTTGAAGAATCCTCAATTATCATCCTCCATTAAACATATAATCAGCGCACCCACGATAAGCATTAATATTGTCAGCACAGCAGTATTTTAATCAGTATAAGGCAATAGGCAGAAGTTAGAAACTAAAGCTTCTTTCAAAAATAACTGACGAACACTGCAGCACAGAAAATCATTACCCTACCCTGTCCACACTGGTGAAGTCACAACCAACACATTTTCATTGGATATGCTTGAAGTTGGAGGATTTTAACCGGGCAGTTATTATCCTTTTTACTATATCTTAGACTCAATAGATTTTAATTTAACAATTTATCCAACATTGCTTTTAATCAAGCATCAATTCTTACTTGCATATTTGAGTTCTAAACTTCTTCCAGCTGCCTTATGTAAATGTTTCCTAATTTCACTCCTGAAGGTTCTGTCTCTAATTTTCAGGTTATGCACCTTTGCCATAGACTCCCCTAAATTAATTGTTTGCTTATTTGATTATTTTTCTTCCCACTATAATATCTAATTAGACTTCCCTAGTGTTTCCTTCACTGACTAACACTTTGAAAAATCTTCAAGTCATGAAAAACACTATTAAAATGCAGCTGTTTATCATTGTTTGGGATCTCAGTTCATACAAAAAAATTGCAAGTTTAACTTTAACACAGTCCTTGCATCTCAGGTGTTCATGGTATGCAAAATAATTTGAGAGATGTTAACACAAAAAACAAACCTGTTTTTATTGAAATAAATCTATTCAGTATTCAATTATCCAAATAATAGTGTGCATTAGAATAATATCCACTGCTTTTTTTCCTGTACAGTCTTGAATTTACACAGCCTTAAGCTAAAGACGTCACATTTATTTGCAAGGAATTCATTGTCTCAGAGGCTTGACATTTCTCTGACCAACAGTAAATTTTTAATTGACAAGTTTAAAGCTGTTCTGTTCCCTTTACAGCCTTTTCCCTTTACACCTTCTTTTCTTCCTGGCCTCTACATTGTAGCCTTTCTCTCCTAGGAACGCCATTTCCCCCTTGTAGTGTCTACCAACAGAAACCACTGTCTTCTTGGCAGCGCTTGCCCCACAGCAACATCTCCTCATGGCAGTCTTGTTCCCATCAGTGTCTCCTCATTGCCTCTCTCATTGGCAGTCTCTTCCCCCAGAGGAACATCTCCCCAACAGCCTCTCACATCATTACTGTTGTGCTGCTCAGGATTATGTGCCCCCCACTCACATCTGCTTACTGCTCCTGCAATCACAGGCTGTTTCTCCCCCACATTTCTGCACTAGTCACCCTATCAGTAGCAAATGTGGGAGAAACAACACTTGATTGGAGAGCAGCCCCTTCCAGATGCTGAACAGGGTTTCTTTTCTTGGTCACTTCCACAACTGAAATGTCCAGGTCTTTTTGGGCCATTCAGTATGAAATCACACATGAAATCTGTGCATTTGGAACTCATCCATGTAAAGCAGCAAGTTAGCATGTGTGCAGGGTTTGAGTTCAAGGCAGATGAGGAATGAAGCAAAAACGAAGGATAACTTAGGATTTATGACTAGAAATCATGAGGATAAGAAAATTATCGTTAAGGTGCTTCATCTGAATGCTCGTAGTATTCGTAACAAAGTAGATGAATTAATGGCACAAATCATTGTGAATAATTATGATGTAGGCATCACAGAGACGTGATTATAGGGGTTTCAGGACTGGCAGTTAAACATCCAAGGATTTACAGCTTATCGAAAAGACAGGGAGGTGGGTGGAGGGGGCAGGTTGCCTTGTTAGTTAAGAATGAAATTAAATCTATGGCACTGAATGACATTCGGGTCAGATGATTTGGAGTCTGTGTGGGTGGAGTTGAGGAACCACAAAGGTCAAAAAAACATGATGGGAGTTATGTGCAGACCTCTTAACAGTTGTCAAGACCAGTAGCATAAGATGGACTGGGAAATAGACAGGACATGTCAGAAAGGCAAGGGGGACTTCAATATGTAGGTGGACTGGGTGAATAATGTTGCCGGTGGATCCATAGAAAGGGAATTCATGGAATGCTTAGAGAATGGCTTTTTGGAACAGCTTATGATGGAGCCCACAAGGGAGCAGGCTATTCTGGACTTAGTGCTATGTAATGAGGCATAGTAAGGGAACACGTAGGAGGCAGCGAACAGAATATGATAGATTTCAGTCTGCAGTTTGAAAGAGAGAAGGCAAAATCGGATGTAATGTTGTTACAGTTAAATAAAGATAATCACAGGCACATGAGAGAAGAACTGAAGAAAATTGACTGGAAGCAGAGCCTAGTGGGGAAGACAGAGCAACAATGGCAGGAGTTTCTGGATGTAATTTAGGACACTACAGAGGTTCATCCCAAGGTAAATAAAGATTATTGGGTGAGGGGGTGGGGGTGATTAGACAGCCATAGCTGACAAAGGAAGTCAGGAAATGTGTCAAAGAAAAAGAGAGAGTTTATAAAGTGGCCAGGAGCGCTCGGAAATCAGAAGATTGGGAAGAGTACAAAAACAAACAAAGAATAACAAGAAGAGAAATAAGAAAGGAGAAGATCAAATGAAGGTAGACTAGCCAGTGATATTAGAAATGGTAGTAAAAGTTTCTTTCAATACATAAGAAACAAACGAGAGGCAAAAGTAGACATTAGGCTGCTCCAAATTGATGTAGGAAGGCTAGTGCTGGGAGATAAGGAAATAGCTGAAGAACTTAATAAGTACTTTGCGTCAATCTTCACAGTGGAAGACACGAGTAATATCCCAACAATTAAGGAGAGTCAGGGGACAGAGTTGAGTATGGTAGCCATTACAAAAGAGAAAATGCTAGAGAAGCTAAAAGATGTAAAAATTCTTAAATCTCTTGGCCTCGATAGGCTACATCCTAGAGTTCAGAGGAAATAGCGGAGGTGTTGGTTGTGATCTTTCAAAGCTCATTAGTGTCAGTGAAAGTCCCAGATGATTGGAAAATCGCTGTTGTTATCCCCTTCAAGAAAGAATCAAGACATAAGATGGAAAATTATAAGCCGATTAGCCTAACGTAAGTTGTTGGTAAAATTCTAGAATCCATTGTTAAAGATGAGACATCTAAATTCTTGGAAGTGCAGGGTCAGATTAGAACAAGTCAGCATGGATTTTGTAAGGGGAGGTTGTGCCTGACAAACCTTTCAATACTTTGAAGAGGTAACAAGTAAGATAGACCAGGGAAACCCAGTAAAAATAATCTATCTAGACTTCCAAAAGGCCTTTGATAAGGTGCCTCATGAAAGGCTGCTGAGTAAGATGAGCGCCCATGGTGTTTGAGGTGAGCTACTGGCATGGATTGAGGATTGGCTGTCTGACAGAAGGCAGAGAATTGGGATAAAAGGTTCTTTTTCGGAATGGCAGCCAGTGACCAGTAGTGTCCCGCAGGGTTTGGTGTAGGGGCCACAGCTGTTCACTTTATGTTAATGATCTGAATGAAGGGACTGGTGGCAATCTGGTGAAGCTTGACGATCTTAGGAAGTTATGTGGACAGGCAGGTAGTACTGAGGAGGTGGGGAGGCTGCAGAAAGATTTAGACAGTTTAGGAGAGTGGTCCAGGAACTGGCTGATGAAATTCAAAGTGAGCAAATGTGAGGTCTTGCACTTTGGAAAAAAGAATACAGGCATGGACTATTTTCTAAATGGTAAGAAAATTCCTAAAGCCAAAGTATAAAGGGATCTGGAAGTGCTAGTCCAGGATTCTCTAAAGGTTAATTTGCAGGTTGAATCTGTGATTAAGAAAGCAAATGTAATGTTGTCATTTATCTCAAGAGGGCTGGAATGTAAAAGCAGCGATGTGCTTCTGAGACTTTATAAAACATTAGCTAGGCCCCATTTAGAGTAGTGTGTCCAATTTTGGGCCCCACACCTCAGGAAGGACTCACTGCACTGGAGCGTGTCCAGCGGAGATTCACCTGGATGATCCCTGGAATTGTGGCCTAACATGTGATATACACTGAGGATCCTGGGATTGTTTAGAGTTTAGAAGGTTGAGGGGAGATCTAATAGAAACTTGCAAGATAATGCATGGCTTAAAAGGGTGGACTCTGGGAAGTTGTTTCCATTAGGTGGGGAGACTAGGACCCGTGGGCACAGCTTTAGAATTAGAGGGGTTCAATTCAGAACGGAAATGAGGAGACATGTCTTCAGCCAGAGAGTGGTGGGCCTGTGGAATTCATTGCCACAGAGCACAGTGGAGGCTGGGACGTTAAATGTCTTCAAGGCAGAGATTGATAAATTTTTGATTTTGCAAGGAATTAAGGCCTCCGAGGAGTGTGCGAGTAAGTGGTGTTGAAATGCTCATCAGGTATGATTAAATGGCGGAGTGGACTCGATGGGCCAAATGGCCTTGCTTCCACTTCTATGTCTTATGATCTGATGGTCTAAAGTTGGAGGCAATTTCTATCATTGTCACTGCTCACCAATTCTTGAAGTCTGGTTTCTTCCGCAAGATCTTGAAGTACTATTCTGCATTCTGGAGTCAGGCTATTTAGAGTAAACGCAAATCAAATCATGGATCCAGTATTGATCCTTGGGATACACCACTGTATATTATCCTTCACTATGACAATAACCAATTCCTATAATTCATTGTATTCTACATTTAAACCATTTTAAAACACAGTTGGACACAGGCCCTCCTATACCAGAAGCATCAGTTTTATTAACCAGTTTTTTTAATGTGTCAAACGTATTTTTAAAATCGATATATACAACATACATTGGATTTCCATCATCAGCATTATCCATTATTTCATTAAAAATTATCAATTAAGTTAGTCAAGTATGATCTGCCTTTTGAAATCATGCTGTCTATTCTCCATCCATGCTGATGTGCCCCCTTAACTCCATGACCATTTTATTTGTCCACTAATCTTTTCTCCGACATAACTGAATACCTTTGAAAATCCAAATTCTTCATTATTTGTAACCAAGAAAGCATCTAACAAATTAATTGAATATGATTTTCCTTTAGTAAATATGTATCGTATAACATGTTTGTAATGGGTTGTTAGGTTTCTCTTGATAATAACATTAAAACATTTTTCCATCAATTGATGTCAGCTGCCTGGTCAGTCAGTTCCTATTTTCACTTTCCTGTTTTTTCTTGGAAAGTAATGGTACATTTGCTAATTTCACTGAGACATTCTAAACCATAGGGATTCTGAAACATATTCACTCATTGGTCCATTATCTCTGTAGATACCTCTTTCCAGATGAGGATGTACCCCTTAAGGTCCTGGGGATCTATTGGCTTTTCATCACTTAGTTTTTTCCAATACTTTTTCACTGCTGATATTAATTAGCTTAAGTTCCCTTTTATTATTCGTTCCTTGGGTATTCTCTCTTTCTGGCCTTGACTTGATATGGCATGAAATGCTGGTGATTTGCAACTATCACACTGTGACACTTTTATTCACGCCTATAACATAAAGATGAAATGTGGGTTATGCTGTACTAAAGAATTCAATAGACTTGTTATAGCTCCTCATATTTACACGTGTACACTACAGTCACTGACAATTGTGCGTTTGGACTCAAGCTCAATAATCAAATGTACTGTAGTATGTTTCTCAGCATGTCATGCTGCAAGAGGCTAGAGGTCAGTAAGATGGAGACTGAGAACTTTGTACCACTATGTCACATGCCATGATATATTGCTGGCATCATGACCATTTTTCGAAATGGTATATCACACATGGATGTTGAGATATAACCTGACATAACCCTTTTTTCCAAAGATAAGAGGTCGCAAACAGACAAATGAAACTGTTTTATACAAGTACCTGTTGTCTTTTTAATAATTATAAAAATATATTGAAACAGTATTAACAACATTAATAGAGTCATAGAGATGTACAGCACTGAAACAGACTTTTCAGTTCAACTTGTCCATGCTGACCAGATATCCCAACCCAATCTCGTCCCACTTGCCAGCACTGGACCCATATCCTTCCATAACTTTCCTATTCATATACCCATCCAGATGCCTTTTAAATGTTGCAATTGTACTAGCCTCCACCACTTCCTTTGGCAGCTCATTCCATACATGTATGACTCTTGCATGAAAAAGTTGCCTCTTTGGACTCTTTTATACCTTTCCCCCTCACTCTAAACCTATGCCTTCCAGTTCTGGACACTTCCCTCCCCAGGGAAAATACCTTGTCTATTTATCCTATCCATGCCCCTCATGATTTTATAAATCTCAGCCTCTGATGCTCAAGGGAAAACAACTGCAGCCTATTCAACCTCTCTCTACAGCTCAAATTCTCCAACCATGGCAACATCCTTGTAAATCTTTTCTGAACCTCGGATAGTAAGCTGATAGGGGGATATGAGTCACTCCTCCTTTGACACACATGCCTTAGGTTGGTTTGACAAAGATCTGCGATCCACTATCTACTTTGATATGCCAAATAAACTGACAATAGTAGGAATTATTTAAGTAATGCTTACATTCATCATATTACCAATTCATCAAACAGTTATTAGTTTAGTGAAGTTATCAGTCATGAGGATGGATCCTGCCCGTGCACTGTAAGCATGTTAGTTGCTATTTTTCTCCAGTGATTAAAAGGAACATTGTCCAGATGTAGAGGTTGCTGAGGTTGGTCAGTTTTGCCTTTAGCATGTGTCTCTGAGTTGCTAGATTTCCTTATTCATCTCAGACTTTTATCTATTTCATTAAGGAGTGAGGGCGAAGCTGAGGTGGTGGAGGTCAGGTCCCAGATCAGTCACAAACTCATTTAATGGTAGGACAGGCTCAAGGGGTTAAATAGCCTTCCTCTGTTCCTGTATTCATATCTATAGTCAGGAAGTCAATGAAGGGGTGCCTGTGCATGGTAAAGCAGTCAATGAATCATTTCTTATGAATGTTTGTTTTTGAATTAAATTCGTATCTGAGGAATTTCATCAGCGTTCACAGTGTGAACAAAATCTTGAAGATCCCTTGTGATGTGGTGGTAATGTCCCTTCAACTGAGCCAGCAGGTCTGAGTTCATTTCCTATCTTCTCCAAAGATATGTAATAACACTTTTCAACAGGATAATTGAAAAATACCGAGACAAAACCTGTTAACCTTATAAGGTGTCTCTGTGCAAAGACATTTGACCTTAGACAAACTGTTTTCTATTGTTATTTTGTTCAGTAAAGTGGTTTTACGCCTTACAAGTTCAATGGATGAGACTGGGGAGATCGTCTGGTATTTAGCCCTCTGTCTGTTTCTGGCCTGGCTAATAATTGGGGCGGTGTTATCAAAAGGAATCAAATCTTCAGGAAAGGTAAATGATTAGTGCTGAGTAGAATTAAAACAATTATAAAAATACAGATTTCTATAACAATAAAACTAGAGCTTATAAATTATTTGTGATGTGGCTGGTTTCTCTCCCAGGTAATGTTAACAGTGTCTCATTGAAGAGGGGGAGATTCATAAAACTTAATTGGCACTTCAGGCCTGAGGGAGATCTGTGGATCTTTCTCCTGAGGAAAAGAACAGCAGTATTCCTGCAATGTCTCCCTCATTTTAAGGATTTCAGTTACTGCTACAGGGACTCTGGGGAATTTTGTTTCCCTCATGCATGTGTTGAACCCTGATCTTTAACCCAAAAGTACAAATTTTTTGTACTACTACCCACTTTGAATATGAAACCAAACATGCTGTGATGTAAACTTACTGGATAGCAATATAGAACAGCACACCTGTGAAGGTATGTGTTCAGCTTCTCATGTTTGCTTACAAGCTATTATCCCCTTGCATTACTGTTGGTGGTTGGGTTGATGGGAACAGTCTGCGACATAGTAAGTACAATAGCTTGTTTATAGGTCAGAATGGATTACAATCTCTCCAAAATCTCTCTCTTGTGACAGCAAACTCCCTATCTTTGAATTAAAATCTTACCCTTTGACATATAACTTTTCATGAGTATATATCATATCTTAGAAAAATAATGTATGATTTAATTTCAGTTACAGTACCTATCTCAGTTTCAAGTATGTACTCCAGCTGATTATTATTTCTCTAATTCTATTCTGTTTCATTCTCTGCATCAATTAAAATCCTATTGCTTTAATATTCAGTTAAGTTGAATACTTTAAATGGGGAATATGAGAATATCTAATAATTTATTCTGTGCTCAGGTGGTTTATTTCACTGCGACATTACCTAATGTGATTCTGACCATACTCCTGATCCGAGGGCTTACCCTGGAGGGAACCTCTTAAGGAATTGAATTCTACATTGGAATCCAATCAGACTTCTCCAAACTGGCAGAAGGTCATGTACGTACACGACAATAATCCATAGAATTTCAGTTGCCTCATCAGAATCAAAGTAACATCTTTGACAGTTATAGTATAGCACACATTGAGAGATGTACTTTTGGTCAGCTGACTGGAGTCTGGACGTGAAGCTGTTCAGGGCTGTACTAACCTTAGACAACACTGATAATACATACCCACCTTGACTCCATTAGAAAGAGGTTTTCTTCCAGGAGACTGCAGATATCAGCAAAGACATGGCACAGAGGTCTGACTGTTGCAAGGCACTATTTATCTGTCAATTGAGGAAGCCAATCCTCTACTTACATACCTTTTGCCAGGCATATATCCCCGTTGGAACGAGGTCTCTGTCTCCACCATGTCTGTGTGATGGAGAGGGACGTGCCTGTCGAGAGGGTTGCTGCTGTTTGTCCTTGTGCTGTTGCTATTGGTATCCCTCCTGTTCCTCATCAGAGATCCCAATTGGACATGTACAAGCTCCCATTCTGCAGTGCTGCTTTATAGCAGGGCAGTTCAGATTGAAATGAGGTTTTTGTTTGCATATTTATTCAAGGGATACATCACTGGCCAGACCAGTATTCATTGTCCATCCCTAATTACCTCGAGGGTAGTAGAGGGCAGTAGGGTGTCATACTTGCTATGGATCTTGTACATAATCTAAGGTCTTTTTTTTGAGATGACTGAAATTATATCCAACAATATATTTAACTTGGCTCTCAGGTACAGTCCTGGGAGTGCAGCGCACTGTCACAGACAGAGAAACAGCTCAGCAGTTTCTGTCTTCAAAAGCTTTCAAACTTGACAGCCTCTTTTAGTGAGAAATCTCCACGGTGGTCTCATTTTATTGACTGGCAAATCTGTGCATCAGCTACTAATGCCACTTAAATTTTGATTGGTTATTGATATGGTCAAACTAAAGATCCAACACATTAATGGGTTATTTCACATGAGTGGTTCACAAGAATGATCCTGGGGACAAAGGGCTTGACATATGAGGAGTGGTAGAGGACTCTGGGTCAGTATCGATGAAGCTTAGAAAGATGAGGGGTACTTCACTGAAACTTACGGTATACTGAAAACCTGGATAGAGTGGATGTAGAGAAGATGCTTCCTCGTAGTGAAGGGATGACCTTTGAAAATTAAGATGAGGAGGAATTTCTTCAGCTAGATGTTGGTTCATCTGTTGAAGTTATTGCTACATGTTGGTTCATCTGTTGAAGTTATAGCCCAATAAAGGCAGCTACAGAGGTTTGAGGGAGGAGCTGGGTAGAATCGACTGGGAGAGGAGCCTAGCAGGAAAGACAGTGGAACAGCGATGGCAGGAGTTTCTGGAAACACAACAGAAATTCATCCCTAGGAAAAAGAAGCATGGTACACCAAAGTGAATCACTTCACACTTTTCCAGGTTGAACTCCATCAGCCCAGTTCTGCATTCTATCAATGTTCCAATGCAACCCACAACAACCCTCCACACTATCCACAACTCTACCAACTTTCATATCATCCGAGTCATTTATAAAAACCACAAAGAGCAGGAGTCCTAGAACAGATCCCTGCAGAACACCATTGGTCACCAAGCTCCAGGCTAAATACTTACCATCTATCACCACCCTCTGTCTTCTATGGGCCAGCCAATTTATATCCAGACAGCCAGATTTCCCTGTATCTCAGGGAAATGAGCCTACTGTGTGGAACATTATCAAACACCTTGCTAAAATTCATGTATACCACATCCACTGCTCTACCTTCATCAATGTGTTTTATCACATCCTCAAAGAATTCAATAAGTTTGTGAGGCATGACCTGCCCCTCACAAAGCCATGCTGACTGTCTCTAATCAAACTACAATCAATCAATCAAATAATCATAAATCCTCTCTCTCAGAGCACTCTCCAGCATTTGCCCACCACTGACATAATTCCAAGGATTATCCTTTTTCCCTTTCTCAAACAAGTATTTTCCACCCTCTAATCACCTGCTACAATTCCAGTGGCAAATCATCAGCAAAGGTGCAGCAATCTCTTCCCTCACTTACTGTAGTAAGCTAAGAATTATCCTGTCCGGACCAGGGGATTTATCTATCCTTATGTTTTTCAAAATTTTCTGCACATCTTCCTTCCTAACATCAACCTATTCTAGCATATCAATCTGTTTTATGCTGTCCTCTGAAACATCAAGTTCCCTCCCAGTAGTGACTACTGAAGCAAAGTATTCATTAAGGACCCTTCAAGTTCCCTTCACTATCCCTGATCGGCCTGACCCTCAATTTGGCCATCCTCTTGTTCCTCACATAAGTGTAGAACGCTTTAGGATTATCCTTAACCTTACCCACTAAAGCTTTTTCATGATCCTTCCTAGTTCTCCCAATAAACCTGTGGAATCTCTTTGGATTATCCTTAACCTTATTTGCCAAAGCTATCACATTTCTGCTCTTTGCTTTCCTGATCTCCATCTTAAGAATGCCCCTACCCTCTTTATATTGCTCAAGAAGTTTATTTAAACCAAGTTGTCTCTATCAGACATATGATTCTTTTTTTCTTGACTAGAACCTCAATATCTTTATTCATCTATTGTTCTCTAATCCTACCAGCCTTACTTTTTACTCTAACACAAACTCTGAACTCTCATTATCTCACTTCTTTTTATTCATTTGTGGGATATGTGGGTGTCGCTAGCTGGGCCAACATTTATAGCCCATCCCAAGTTGTTCTTGAGAAGGTGGTGGTGAGCTGCCTTCTTGAACTGCTGCAGTCCACCTGCTGTGGGTTGACCCACAATGCCTTTAGGGAGGGAATTCCAGGATTTTGATCCAGTGACAGTGAAGGAATGGCAATATATTTCCAAAACTGGAGAGTAAATGGCTTGGAGGAGATCTTGTAGGTGGTGGTGTTGCCCTTGTTCTTTGAGATGAAACTGATAGTGGGTTTGAAAGGTGCTGTCTAAGGATCTTCAATGAATTTCTGCAATAGTTCTTGTAGATCGTAAAAACTGCTGCTCCTGAGCATCGTTGGTGCAGAGAGTGGATGGTTGTGAATGTAATACCAATCAGTGGGCTGCTTTATCCTGGAAGGTGTCAAGCTTCTTGAGTGTTGTTGGAGCTGCACTCATCCAGGCAAGTGGGGAGTATTCCATCACATTCCTGACTTGTGCCTTGTAGATATTGGACAGTCTTTGGGAAGTCAGGGTTACTCGCTGCAGTATCCCTTGTCTCTGACCTGCTCTTGTAGCCAATGTTTTTTATATGGTAAGTTCAGTTAAGTTTCTGGTCAATGATAACCCCCAGGATGATGACAGTGGGGGATTTGGTAATGGTAACACCATTGACTGTCAAGGGGTGGTATTTAGAATGACTTTTAGTGGAGGTGGTCAATGTTACTTGTCACTTGTCAGCCCAAACGTAGATATTGTCAAGATCTTCTTAAATTTAAACATGGACTGCTTCAGTATCTGAGGAGTTGCAAATGGTGCTCAACATTGTGCAATTATCATCGAACATCCCCACCTCTGACCTTATGATGGAGGGAAGGTCATTGATGAAGCAGCTGAAGATGGTTGGGCCTAGGGCACTACCCTGAGGAACTCCTGCATAAGTGTCCTGGAGCTGAGATGACTGACCTCCAACAACCATGACCACCTTCCTATGTGTCAGGTTTGTCTCTAACCACCTAAGAATTTGCCCCTGGATTCCCATTGATTCCAGTTTTGTTTCTGATCCTTGATGCCACACTCAGTTAGCTACAATTTTGATGTCAAGGCCTGTCACTCTCCCCTCACCTCTGGAATTCAGTTTTTTTTTCAATGTTTAAACCAAGGCTGTAATGAGGTCAGGAGCTGAGTGGCCCTGGTGGAATCCAAACTGGGCGTCACTGAGCAGGCTATTGCTGAGCAGGTGCTGTTTAATAATACTGTTGATGACACCTTCCATCACTATACTGATGAACAAGAGGAGACTGATGGGGCAATAACTGGACTGTCTGGGTTTGTCCTGCATTTTATTTCCAGACAATTTTTCACATTGTTGGGTAGATGCCTGTGTAACTGTACTGGAACAGCTTGGCTAGGGGAGCGGCAAATTCTGGAGCACAAATCTTCAGTATTAGGTGGCTATTTTGCCTGCCATTGTACCAGGGTTTCGGATATCTACTCAGAGTTGAAAAACTATTTTCAAAGATAGGGGGAGGGTCCAGTGGTAATGGTCTGTGTAGGTAACAGCAAATTACAGAATTTGAAGATTATAACCTTTGGATGATTACCTAACTCGCCTGTAAATTAGCATAGGCCAAATCCAATGAGGAAGACCAGTATACTGCTGAAAGCCTGGTGTGGGAGAAATGCACTCTGATCTGTGCGCCATTTGCACTAGGGAAAGGTGCAGCTGTACCATTGGGATAGTCTGAACTGCACTGGGGCCAATATTTATGCAAAGGGTGTCAAACTATCTAGTGGTGTCAAGGGATCAATTGCGATAATTAATGGCATATCAAAAAGCACAGACATGGTAAGAGAGGAATATACAGGCAGCTCCCAGGTCAATTTGTTTACATGTCATTAGCACAATTCAGGACAATGGGAAGCAGCCATTCATAAGTGTAAGAAATGTCAGGTCTTCAAACTTGAAAATCAGTACAGGATCATGTTCATAATTACTCGCATTTGTAAGTCCAACATTCTGAAATTGGGGAGCCCCTGTGTGGGATACAACAGAGTTCATGTGGGTAAGTCTGAGAAGGGTAAAGGAAAGACATTATTGTGTTGAGACAATCGGAATTCAAACATTAGCCGCAGGCATGAAACTGGTCGCAAGTGAATTATCCTTAAAGGAAACATCTGGCAATTACGGTAGGAGCAAGTGATGTTGATGAGCAAGTTTTGGTCATGCCTAGCTTAACAGATAACTACAGAATAACGAGAAACGTCTTGTGGTTGGACATGTAAAATGTGATTGGTTAGACGTAAATGGGATGATAAGTGGACACTAAGGATTGGGTAAACAAGAGAGCATAGAATGGAAAAATAAAGTATAAGACTGTGAGGCAAATACAGTTGGATCTGCTTTGCATCACCTTGCTATGTACCATTAACACCATGCTTCTGCAATAAAGATTTCAAGAAAACATCGTGTAGATCCCTGCCTGGTTATTCCTACTATCGGGGACATGAGTACCCAACAACTAGGCGTAGTCAGCAGGATCGCAAAAGGATAAAGGGGAAGAGGTTTTGAAAATCATTTCAATCTAATCGTCACCGAGAGGTAAGGACTCTTCATGTAATAAACATCCAAAGCGGGGAAGTGGTGGTCTGAGATTTTCCCTGTCTGACGCGATCTGAAACTACTAGACAGTTTCGATCTGAGACATAGGACAGAAAAAGGAGAGCCATTGTCTATGACTCTTAGAGAGTCTATTTTGGTTCAAATCTAACCTGAAATCCAGGGATAATGTCTAAATTTGAACTACCTACCAAAGTTAAAGGTGGTCAGGCACCACCTGACATTGTTGTGGATGAAGTCTTGTAGAAATTAAGGGAACATATTGAACAACAACTTAACCATCCTACGACTCTGACTAAAATTTGTCTAAAGTATGGACCCTCCATGGGCAGTGGTCCCTGGATGATATTAAATGGGTCTGGGGAAAGACTACCCATATAAAAATAAGAAAAAAAAATTGCTGGTCACTCTGTGTAACACAACAACTCAGATAGAGACAAGAAATAATTGAAAAATTGAATTATGATAGAGAAATTCATAGTCTAAGAGAGGAAATAAAACCTGTTTGAGAGGAATTAAAAACCACAGAGAAAGAATTGTCACAAACTCAAAAGGAATTAGAACAATTAAAACTACGTCACACACGTCACCTCCTCCCTATAGTATCCAAAACCCTTGCCTCAACCAGCCCCTCCAGGTGATGGCCCAGATAAGATTCGTACTATCAGTGGTGCCCACTGCCCTGAGGGAAGTTCTGACACATCCATCAGTTCAGAAGATAAGAGGCACCCCCTGTTGTTATGAGGCCTGTATGGAGGAAACGACAGAAGGGAAGAAAAGTAAAGATTGAGGGAGAGGTTTGGGATAAGATATAAATTTATCCAATTTTAATCCATGAGACAAACTAGTTGAAAGTAGGCCCATAGAATTGCCACACCTGAAGAGGGGAGGTATGAAAACATGGAAAGGGTTAGAAAAACTCAAGAAAATATCTACCTGACAGTCTATGGATGGAGTTCTAATCTTGTTTGCCACAATGGGGAACAATGCAGGACAAACATTGGACTGCAGGGTTAACAACCACATGGGACAGGAAGAACAGACTTTAAATCACAGTTGGCAGGCAATGCACAATTGGCTGCAAACATTTGGACCATCTAAAACTGATTGGAGTAAAAAACCTGCATGCCAACAGAATGGAAGTGAAGATGTTAAAAACTTTGCAGAGAGATTTGTTGATGTCTGGATCAAGCTTCCTGGTCTAGCTCCTAATAACAATCCAGAGAAAGAGGACGAAATTTGGTCCTAGTAAAGGCTGCTTTCGGAGCAGCCTTACAGTTTGAACTAGCTAAGATGTTAAAAGTACAATGTCATGATTTGGATAAAAGCTCACCCACTTGTGGTGAAGTAATAGAGGAAGCTAATCGTCTGGGGGCAAATATAGAATTGAAGCTCAGAGCCATGCAGACCATAGAAGCTCCTAACACTGAGAAAAACCCAGGGAAGTGCGACAGTTGTGGAAAAGAGGGTGATTTGGCTAAAAGGTGCAACTTAGAAAAGGGAAATACTGACAAAACAGGGCCCCAAACTGGATAAGAAAGAGTCTGGATGGGAGAGGTTGTCCTTGAACGAGCATCTTATGTTATTGGAACAGCTCCAGCGCTGTACTGAACTTCAGGTAAAAGAACTCATTAATAAAAAACTAGAGCAACCCATCACCATCTTTGAGCCCATTATTTTCACGGCCATCGAGAACCATTTGGATAGCTGCTATATTTTGATGGGGTGGGTGATAGGAAAGTTGACTGCCTTTTTTGACATTAGTGCAGAACTAACATGTTTACCCTTAATTGATGGACATAATTTACCTTTGGAGGGATAGCGGAGAACTGCTGTAGGAGTAGGGGGGAAAGAACTAAGACTTGAGAAATCTAAGCCTCTGCCAATAAGATTGAAGCCAACGAGATTTTTACATCTGTATGGGTTAGACCCATACCACAGGCCCTATTAGCGATAGATGTATTAACTCAATACATTTGCTGTTACACTTTGAGAATGGCCATGTTAGTGGGCGGCATGGTGGCACAGTGGTTAGCACTGCTGCCTCACAGCGCCAGAGACCCGGGTTCAATTCCCGCCTCAGGCGACTGTGTGGAGTTTGCACGTTCTCCCCGTGTCTGCGTGGGTTTTCTCCGGATGCTCCGGTTTCCTCCCACAGTCCAAAGATGTGCAGGTCAGGTGAATTGGTTATGCTAAATTGCCCGTAGTGTTATGTAAGACGTAATTGTATGGGTGGGTTGCGCTTCAGCGGGTCGGTGTGGATTTGTTGGGCCGAAGGGCCTATTTCCACTCTGTAAGTAATCTAATCTAATGTTATTTGGTCAATACGACATCTCAAACAGGAAGAATGGCAGAATCATCTCATTTGGGCAAAGAACAAAAATGACTGCGACCTGTTAAAGGTGACCCACTTTTACTGGAGTTCTCCCAGCATGTACTAAACAATACTCCATTAGTTTTGTCTCCATTGCTGATGTTTTACCTGTAATCAAATGATTAGAGCAACAAGGTATACCAGTAGAAGTCCATAGTTCATCTGCTTAAAAAGACAGACTGAACTTCACATCTGACAGTAGATTACCGGAAAGTGACCCAATGCATTGACCAAAAAGCACCCTTGGTTGCAGATCCCTGTGCCATTTTTAATTCTCTTTCACCCAAATACAAATATTTTTCAGTGATAGACATGGCCAACGGATTTGGGTCCGTTCCTTTGGCCTGTGAGGGACAACCATGGTTTGCTTTTCCCAGCCAACAACGACAGTATATCTGGATGCATCTACTGCAGAGCTTTCACAGTCGCCCTACTATATTCCACATGGCCTTGCAAGATCATTTGTGGGAATTGCCTCTGATAACACCCACAATGATTCAGTATATGGGTGATATTCAAATAGCATTCCAGACTAAGGAACAGCATAGGGCAGTTTTACGCATTCTCCTTGATCGTTTGTACTCTTTAAGGCAAACCTGAAGAAGGTGCAACTCGCCCAAGAAGAGGTAGAATACCTGGGACAAAACATTTCAGCAGGAAAACATGAAATAAGGCAGGACTGGACAGCCGTTACTTGAACAGCCAAATAACCCACTACTATTCGGGAATTCAGATTTTTTCCAGGTCATTGTAATTTCAAGTGAAACTGGATTGGTAGTTGCGCACATCTAGCTCCGCCACTGAATGATCTCCTGAAAGAAAAGAGTGAATCCAAGCAGACTGACCCCAAAGTAGCATTCTGCCTTCCAAAAATTAAAATCTGCTGTGTGCTCAGCCTCAGCTTTGGGTATCCCAAATAACAGGAGACCTTTTCACTCTTCACGTCCATGAAAAGGACAGTTATATGAAAGCTGTACTGCCCCAGGAAAACAGTGACAGACATTGGCCCATTAGCTACTATTGTGTTATGCTCGGTTGGACCCAGTGGCGCTGGGATGGGGTAGCCGTTTGAGAGCTACGAAAGGTACCTCCAAGGTGCTAATAGCCACAGCATCCTGTATTGAATCAGAAACTGATTGTGAAGTGCCCTCACACAGTCCTTGCCATGTTGTCTATGAATCAAGCCTCCCACCCTCTTGGAAGCTCTCAACCTCCACCTTGTTGCCGCCAGTTCAGTCCAATTTTGCTCCCAACCCCGCAGAACCAATTGGTGGAGGGGTGGGGGGTTGGGGGGAGAGTTGGGAGGGTGGGGAGGAGGAGGAGGGGAAGAGACTGATTAGGTCAAAGGCGAACATGATTGTGCGGAAATTCTGCAGCAGCTTGGGTGGCTAAGGAACCCTTGCAGAATCCAGATTGAGTTATCTTCATAGACATATCTTTGTTTGTTGAGAATGGTACTCAGAACGCCAGCTGGGCTGTTACTAGCCTGCGTGAAGTCATAGCCCAAGGAGGTCTGTCAGCGAGCACTTCAGCACAGCAAAGTGCTCTTAGCTGCAGGAACCCCAATTAGAATTGGGGGTGAAGCTCATAATCTCCGAAATGCCGTACAATTACCACAAGAAGTCTGCATTTTAAACTGTAAAGTCCATAATGAAGAAAATCCCATGGAATTCTCACTGTTTTTGAAGCTGCTAGAAAGGCAGCCTCTGAAGGTAATGGCTGACAAGAGACAGTAATAACTAAATTGCAGACTTTAGTCGCAAGTGACAAGATTTAAAGACAATGAAGGGACAGTGTTCATGGGAAGAAAAGTGGGCATGGATTGAAGTGTGTGGTTAATGGTGTTTGAAGGCAGAGAGACCAATAAACCGGTAACACCACGAATACTAGGAGCTGGAGGCCAAAGTCTCGGCTCGCCTAGGCCGCTGGACAGGACTGCTCTGAGTGCTATCTTACAGGAGCCGAGTGCTAGTCATAAACCAGCTGGTGGCCGCCATGCTGTGGTACCGGCTGGTCACTTTGGTCCCTCCTCCTGGCTTTGTCGCTGACATCCAGAGAACGTTGGTCAACTTCTTCTGGGACAAAAAGATGCACTGGGTCGCTGCGCAGGTTCTGAGTCTCCCTATTGAGGAGGGCAGTCAGTTGCTGGTGTGCGTCCGCACCCAGGTCGCGACCTTCCTCCTTCAGACCTTGCAGCGATACCTTTACGTCGAGCCTCCTTCCTGGGTGGTGCGCCCTGGTGACTTATTTTTTCCGCCAGGTGCGTAACCTCAACTACGACACGCAGCTCCTGTTCGTCGACCGTGACGGTTTGGAGGTCCCCCTCAAGGTGCTGCCTGTCTTTTACTAGGACCTGATCACTGTCTGGAACATGGTCGAATCGCGCCGCGCCTACCCACCAGCAGAAGTAGCGGCTGTCGTCAGGGAGCAGTTGCTCAGGAATCCGCACTTCTGGATTCAAGTGGCTGTCGGAGGGGAGGCGTGGCGACGAGGGTGACCAGGGTCGGGGACGTGCTGGGTGCCGGGGGCCTGGGCTGGACATTGCCGCAAACATAGCGAGCAGGGCAGCGGTAGATGTCCGGTACGTGGCCACGGTCATCCGACGCCTTAAAACGGCGTTGCTCGGGCCCGACGTAGTGCACCAGTTGGAGGATGCTCAGGTGTGCAGTGGGATCCCGTCCGCGCTCACCCCAGCCCGGACGGAATTTCACCGTGGCCCCAAGGTCCCGTACTTCCCGCGAGAGCCTGTGCCCCACAACCTGAGCCACCTCCGGAATTTTAATTTTGTTTCTTTTCAGGGGGTGAAAAGGCGGGCCTTGTATCGACTGCTGCTGCACACCGTCCACCTCTTCTCCATCATCCACCGTCCGGACACGCCCTGGCGTGCCCATTTGCCACCGGACGGTGGGGATCCCCAGTGGAGGGCCCTCTACGCGGGAGTCCTCCCCCTTTCTCTCGGGGATCTGGGGTGTGCAACCGCAGTTTGCGGTGGTTCATGGATTCCCAGCCCAACTGTTTGTTCTGTGGCGCTGTGGAGTCCGTGGACCATGTGTATATTGGGTGTGGGCGTTTGAACTCCCTTTTTGATTTTCTGAAAAACCTCCTCCTCTGCTTTTGGTTGCACTTCAGTCCCACGCTCCTGATCTTCGGACACCCGGTGCGGTCGAGGGAGGGCAGGTCTGAAGACCTCCTCGTGGGTCTGCTCCTGGGCCTGGCCAAACTGGCCATAAACAGGTCCAGGCAACGGGCCGTGGAGGGGGTCGTTAGGGCCGACTGCCTGCCCCTATTCCGCGGTTACGTTAGGGCCCGGGTGTCCTTGAAGAAGGAGCACGCGGTGTCCACCAACACCCTGGAGTTGTTCAGGGAGAGGTGGGCGCCGCAGGGAGTGGGGTTCATCATTTCCCCCTCCAACTCTATTTAGTCCCTGCCCTCCCCTTCACTGTTTGATCACACAGCATTGCCCTTTGATGTGAAGGGCACTGCTTGTCACAGGCCATTTGGGTGTTTCCTTTCTTCCTGGTGGTGGAAATTAAATAAAGATTTGTGCAACTTGTGTCTCTTACTGTGTCTCACAATTGCATACACACACCATGGGTGCAGGGGAAAAAATAAGCACTACCGCAGTTAGGCGGTAGTGTGGGGGTTAAAAAAAACAAAAGAAAGGGAAAAAATAAAAAGAACACCACGAATACTAATGACATTTCTGGCACAGAAAATTTATTGGTGGGGACATTTGTTTCCATTACAGATGATGGCAAGGCTCCAAAAGAGTTAGTGAGGAACAGGATTCAAGTAACATACGCTATTTGTGGCAAATCGTTGCGCAACATGCAAAAATAATCCTGGACCAACCACAGTGATTGCACAATTGAGACTTCTGGCACCTGCTGGGCTCTTCCAACATCTTAGATATCCCGACCAAAATGTCAAGGATATTTCGAGGTTTGAGTCACTCTTAACAAATTGTCAAGCTGGGTGGAAGCATCTCCCACTTGGCAAGCCACGTCCAATCATACCACTACAGCCCTCTGTAAGGAATACATTCCCCGATGGGGACTCCCAAGTTGTATAGATTTGGACCAAGAGACTCAATTTGTAGATGCATTGTGCCAGGAAGTGTAGAGACTGCTGAGTATTAAGTGGGAATTGCATTGGCCTAATCACCCTCAGTCACTGCGACAGGTGGAACACACAAATCGGATTCTGAACCAACACTCGGCTAACTATCATCAGGAAGGATTGCCTTGGCCTCAAGCTCTGCCTCTGGTATGATGTAGCATTTGAGCTATCCCTAATTAAATCACAGGTATGAGCCCTTCTGAGGTGATAACTGGTAGACTCATGTCTTTACCTGATACAATTGATCTTAGAACAGCAGATTGTCAACTATTGAGTGATTCATTGTTAAAGTATTTCAGGATCTAACCGATTCTGTTCATTTTGCTTCCCAACAGGTGTCAGCAGCTTGAGGAGATTCCCCTAAAGGTGTTCACGACATCATTCCCGGCAAGTGGGTCTAAGTTAAGAAAATACACAAAGAACCGTTGGGTGCCAAGTGGGAAGGTCGGTATCAAGTTCTTCTCCTATCACCTTCAGCCATGAATATGCAGGGCAGGAAGGCTTGGATTCATGCATCACATGTCAAAAGGGCTAACACCCCTGCCCCATTGTGACAAAGTTTTTATTTTTGAAACTCGTAATTGTTTTGATCTCTTGGGTCACATGAACATGCACTGTCAGGCACAAGTTGTATGCGAATACTTTTTTGTGCATGTCTTATGTTTATCCTGGACATACGAATGTCTCCAGTGCTGGGTTTGCTCTCATATTCCCATACATTCAAAGGACGGTATCCCCTTAGACCCATGCCTTTTAATGTATCTGCAGTGGCTGAATGGGTCACTCTCCAGAACGAATCCCACATGGCTGCCACATCTTCCACAGAGAAAGGGATATATTGGGTGGAAATTAATGGCACCAGAGGTATGTGGGAATTGACAGGGTACAGTTCTTCAGCATTTGAATGCTGGAATCAACCTCAATTTAATACCGTCCGTATCACCATCACTAATACATCAATGGTGGGAAAACCGTTATGTTCTATTTGTCGCACTTGATTTAAGCCGAAGGGTTGGTTTGCAGGTCAGAGTAATTGTACCTAATATTTTAATGGCACATCTGATGCTTGTCTTCCATGTAAACTTAATTTTATTATCTCACATCAGCAGAAACTTTTGACCACACCTGGCTCCCGAACTATATAACTCAGTTTATCCTGTGCAATGGTACTTTTTTTTGTTTGCGGACATAATGCTTACCACGTGGTTACCTCTGTCATGATCTGGTTTCTGTTTATTTAGCTTTTTTAGTCCCTTTTATGTGTCATACTCTACCTTTCATCCCTTATCCTCCATAAACGTTGCAACTCTAAGATAGACAAGTTCTTTGACCTTTGGTATTGGCCATATGCTGCATATAAATCCTTTTCTGAGATTCAATTACTCTATTCCATATTGGAACAAGTAGTTCATGACACCTCCCAAGCCCTTGATAAGAGTAATGTAGAAATGGTTGCTATTCGAACAAGAACATTACAAAATTACAAAATGGCCCTGGATTGGCTACTATCTGAGAAAGGACGGACCTGTGCCCACGTAGGAAAAGAGTGTTGTACCTACATTCTGGCCAATTCTGAAGAGATCATAAATTCAACTGCTCATATTCACAAGGAGGTCGACAAACTGAGACAACTCCTTTCAAGTACCATATAGAATTGGGCTATAACTGGTCAGGATCACTTGAAACATCTATCCTCCAGGAGATTAACATCTTTCTTGTTGTTATTCTTGCTTTATATGTATGTATCAAATGTTGTTTTACTCGTGCCCTTAACCCTCCCAAGTTACGACATCAGAAGAAGTGAATACTGACTGCTGCATATGGGTAATGATTCATAATGTACAATGTGATTGGAATCAAAAGGGCCAAACGCAGGCAAGTGGAACTAGTTTAGTTTGGGAAACATAGTTAGCATGGATGAGTTGGATCAAAGGGTCTGTTTCCGTGCTCTATAACTTTTTGAGAATTTTAAATTCCCTCAGTTGCTAACTATAACAGTACAGTTGACAAACAAAATATCGAGTACCCTGTAAAGGAAACATCTGGCAATCACAATCAGAACAAGTTGTGTTGATGAGTAAATTTTGGTCATGCTTAACTTAGCAGATAATCACAGGACATGGAGAAACATTTTGTGATTGGACATGTAAGATGTGATTGGTTAGAAGTACTCAGAGTAAGTGGAGGCTGAGGATTGGGTAAAGGGAGAGCATAGAATGAACAAATAGTGTATAAGAATGTGAGCAAAACACAGACAGATGTGCTTTGCATCACCTTGCTATGTACCATTAACGCAATACTTCTGCAATAAAGGCATTCACGAAGGCATTGTGCAGTTCCCTGTCTGGTTATTCCTATTATCAGGGAAACAAGTACCCAACACTGCCAAAAGCTGTGAGCCATAGAATCGTAGCATCCATACAGTATGGAAACAGGCCCTTTGGCCCAACAAGTCCACATCGAATCTCCAAAGAGTAACCCAACCAGACCCATTCCCCTACCCATTTATCCTATATTTACCCCTGACTCATGCACCTAGCCTTACATTCCTGAACACTACGGGGAATTTATAGCATGGCCAATTCATCTAGCTTGCTTGGATTGTTGCAGGAAACCAGAGCACCCAGAGAAAACTTGCACAGACACGGGGAAAATGTGCAAACTCCTCAGAGACAGTCAGCCAAGGCTGGAATCAAACCTGAGTTCCTGGTGAGTGAGGCAACAGTGCTAACCACTGAACCACCATGGTGCCCACATCTCCATATTTCATCACAATGGTTTGTGAGGTTTCCATGTGATTAATAGAATCTGGAATTGAATGATGCCATAAAACAACCATCACTTATTGCAGACACCTGCCTGCTTCACCAGAGTCATTGTCAAAAAATATTTCTCATGATTGCTAGGTCTGGCCTACGTGTGACTGCACAGCATTGCGATTAACAGTTAACTATCTTTTGTTAGTTAACAGGTCCTCCTGGGTCAACAGGTCACTCATTATCAGGGTAATCCAGAATGGGCAACAAATGTGAAGATGCTAACATCTTGTGAAATAATTTTAAAAACGAGAGTAACCTCGCTGAGCTTGGAGCAGATGCATCTAGATACAGGTTGTTTTGCTGTAATGCAGCCGTTGCGTTCTTCTGGAACTCCGCACTACAGAAAATCGTGCTATTGAAATTGTTACAGAGAATTGTGTTGTAGATTGCTACAGAAAATCTGCTCAAGAGAAACTTCGCATTATCCAAACATCACCCATAATTAATCACATTGTAGCCAAACCGCAATGACAAAACGCACATTATAGCAGGAACACCGAGAGTCATTGAGTCATAGAGATGTCCAGCATAGAAACAGAACCTGCGGTCCAACTCGTCCATGCCAACCAGATATCCTAATCCAATCTAGTCCCACTTGCAAGCGCCCGAACCTCCAAACACTTCCTATTCATACACCCATCCAAATGCCTTTTAAATATTGTACCAGCCTCCATCACTTCCTCTGGTAGCTCATTCCATACATGTACCACCCTCTGTGTGAAAAAGTTGCCCCTTAGGTCTCTTTTATATCTTTCCCCTCTCACCCTAAACCTATGCCCTCTAATTCTGGACTCCCACACCCCAGGGAAAAGACTTTGTCTATTTATCTTATCCATGCCCCTCATAATTTTGTAAATCTCTAAAAGGTCACCCCTCAGCCTCTGATGCTCCAGGGAAAACAGCCCCAGCCTGTTCAGCCTCTCCCGATAGACCAAATCCTCCAAACCTGGCAACATCCTTGTAAATCTTTTGTGAACCCTTTCAAGTTTCACAACATCTTTCCGATATGAAGGAGACCAGAATTGCATGCAATATTCCAACAGTGGCCTAATCAATGTCCTGTGCAGCAGCAACATGAGCTCCCAACTCCTGTACTCAATACTCGGATCAATAAAGGAAGGCATACCAAATGTCTTCTTCACTATCCTATCGACCTGCGACTCCACTTTCAAGGAGCTATGAACCTGCACTCCAAGATCTCTTTGTTCAGCAACACTCCCTAGGACCTTACCATTAAGTGTATAAGTCCTGCTAAGATTTGGCCTCCCAAAATGCAGCACTTCGCATTTATCTGAATTAAATTCCATCTGCCACTTCTCAGCCCATTGGCCCATCTGGTCAAGATCCTGTTGTAATCTGAGGTAACCTTCTTCTTTGTCCACTACATCTCCAATTTTGGTGTCATCTGCAAACTTACTAACTAGACCTCTTATGCTTGCATCCAAATCATTTATGTAAATGACAATAAGTAGAGGACCCAGCACCGATCATTGTGGCACTCCACTGGTCATAGGCCTCCAGACTGAAAAACAACTCTCCACCACCACCCTCTGTCTTCTACCTTTGAAACAGTTCCATATCCAAATGGCTAGTTCTCCCTGTATTCCATGAGATCTGACCTTGCTAACCAGTCTTCCATGGGGAACTTTGTCGAACACCGTACTGAAGTTCATATAGATCACATCTACTGCTCTGCCCTCATCAATCCTCTTTGTTACTTCTTCAAACAACTCAATCAAGTTTGTGAGACATGATTTCCCACGCATAAAATCATGCTGACTATCCCTAATTAGTCCTTGCCTTTCCAAATACATGTATATCCTGTGCCTCAGGATTCTCTCCAACAACTTGCCCACCACCGACTTCAGGCTCACTGGCCGCCTTGCTGATCTTTGAGGGGCCCTCCTCTCTCCCTTGTTACCCTTTTGTCCTTAATGTATTTGTAAAAACCCTTTGGATTCTCCTGAATTCTATTTGCCAAAGCTATTTCATGTCCCCTTTTTACCCTCCTGCTTTCCCTTTTAAGTATACTCCTACTGCCTTTATACTCTTCTTAGGATTCACTCGATCTATCCTGTCTATACCTTACATATGCTTCCTTCTTTTTCTTAACCAAGTCCGCAATTTCGTTAGTAATCCAGCATTCCCTATACCACCAGCCTTTCCTTTCACCCTAACAGGAATATACTTTCTCTGGATTCTCATTATCTCATTTCTGAAGGCTTCCCATTTTCCAGCCGTCCCTTTACCTGCGAACATCTACCCCCAATCAGCTTTTGAAAGTTCTTGCCTAATACTGTCAAAATTGGCCTTTTTCCAATTTAAAAATTCAACTTTTAGATCTGATCTATCCTTTTCCATCACAGTTTTAAATCTAATAGAATTATGGTCACTGGCCCCAAAGTGCTCCCCCACAGACACCTCAGTCACCTGCCCTGCCTTATTTCCCAAGAGTAGATCAAGTTTTGCACCTTCCCTAGTAGGTACATCCACATACTGAATCAGAAAATGTTCTTGTAATGCACTTAACAAATTCCTCTCCATCTAAACCCTTAACACTATGGCAGTCCCAGTCCACGTTTGGAAAGTTAAGATCCCTGGCCATAGCCACCCTATTATTTTTGCAGGAAACTGAGATCTCCTTGCAAGTTTGTTTCTCAATTTCTCTCTGACTATTAGGAGGTCTATAATACAATCCCAATAAGGTAATCATCCTTTTCTTATTTCTCAGTTCCACCTAAATAACTTCCCTGGATATATTTCCAGGAATATCCTCCCTTATCACAAATGCCACTCCCCCTCCTCTCTCGCCTCCCTTTCTATCCTTCCTGTAGCATTTGTATCCTGGAACATTAAGCTGCCAGTCCTGCTCATCCCTGAGCCATGTTTCTGTAATTGCTGGGATGTTCCAGACGCACATTCCTAATCATGCCCTGAGTTCAGCTGTCTTCCCTGTCAGGCCCCTTGCATTGAAATAAATGCTGTTTAATTTATTAGTCCTATCTTGTCCCTGCCTGCCCTGTTTGACTTGCTCCTATTCTCAACTGTACCATCTCAGATCGATCTCTTTCCTTACTATCTCCCTGGGTCCCACCCCCCTAACCCCCACCTTACTAGTTTTAATCCTCCCGAGCAGCTCAAGCAAATTTCCCTGCCAGTATATTAGTCCCCTTCCAAATTAGGTGCAATCCGTCCTTCTTGTACAGGTCACTTCTACCCCAAAGGAGATTCTAATGATCCAAAAAAATGTGAATCCTTCTCCCATACACTGGCTCCTCAGCCATGCATTCATCTACTCTATCCTCCTATTCCTGCTCTCACTAGCTCATAGCACTGGGAGTAATGCAGATATTACTACTCTTGAGGACCTCCTTTTTAAATTCCTGCCTAATTCTCTGTAATCTCCCTTCAGAATCTCAACCTTTCCCCTTCCTATGTCATTGGTTCCAATATGGACAATGACCTCTTGCTGGTACCCCTCCTCCTTGAGAACATTTTGCACCCTCTCTGAGACATCCTTGATCCTGGCACCAGGGAAATATCTCCAAAAACATATAACATATATATTCCGTTGATAGAGATTTGTCAGACCATGTGAAATTTCTGATGCTGGATTAGTGGTGTTGTAAAAGCACAGCAGTTCAGGCAGCATCTGAGGAGCAGTAAAATCGACGTTTCAGGCAAAAGCCCTTCATCAGTAATACAGGCAGAGTGCCTGAAGGGTAGAGAGATAAATGAGAGACGGGTGGAGGTGGGGAGAAAGTAGCATAGAGTACAATAGGTGAGTGGGGGAGGTGTTGAAGGTGATAGGTCAGGGAGGAGGGTCGACTGGATAGATTGAAAAGAAGATAGGCTGGTAGGACAAGTCATGGGGACAGTGCTGAGCTGGAAATTTGGAACTGGGGTGAGGTGGGGGAAGGAGAAATGAGGAAACTGTTGAAGTCCACATTAATGCCCTGGGGTTGAAGTGTTCTGAGGCGGAAGATGAGGCATTCTTCCTCCAAGCATTGGATGGTGAGGGAGCAGCGGTGAAGGAGGCCCAGGACGTCCATGTCCTTGGCAGAGTGGGAGGGGGAGATGAAATGTTGGGTCACAGGGCAGTGGGGTTGATTGGTGCAGATGTCCAGTCTTCCCAATATAGAGAGGACCAATGGATACAATAAATGATATTGGTGGATGTGCAGGTAAAACTTTGATGGATGTGGAAGGCTCCTTTAGGGCCTTGGATGGAGGTGAGGGAGGAGGTGTGGGCGCAGGTTTTGCAATTCCTGCAGTGGCAGGGGAAGGTGCCAGCATGGGAGGGTGGGTTGTAGGGGGGCGTGGACCTGACCAGGTAGTCACGGATAAATGGTCTTTGTGGAAGGCGGAAAGGGGTGGGGAGAGAAATATATCCCTGGTGGTGGGGTCCGTTTGGAGGTGGCGGAAATGTCATTGGATGATTTGGTTTATGCAAAGGTTG
Source organism: Hemiscyllium ocellatum (assembly GCF_020745735.1). Lineage (NCBI taxonomy): Eukaryota > Metazoa > Chordata > Chondrichthyes > Orectolobiformes > Hemiscylliidae > Hemiscyllium > Hemiscyllium ocellatum. Next base: position 59,790,921 of record NC_083411.1, read on the forward strand.
GTAGGGTGGAAGGTGAACACCAGAGGGGTTCTGTCCTTGTTACAGTTGGAGGGGTGGGGTCTGAGGGCAGAGGTGAGGGGTGTAGACGAGATGCGTTGGAGGGCATCATTAACCACGTGGGAAGGGAAATTGGAAGGAGGCCATCTGTTGTGTTCTGTGGTGGAACTGGTCCTCATGGGAGCAGATATGGCGGAGATGGAGGAATTGGAAATACAGGCTGACATTTTTGCAGGAGGTAGGGTGGGAAGAGGTGTAATCCAGGTAGCTGTGGAAGTCGGTAGGTTTGTAAAAAATGTCAGTGTCAAGTCGGTCGTCATTAATGGAGATGGAGAGGTCCAGGAAGGGGAGGGAGGTGTCAGAGATGGTCCAGGTAAATTTAAAATCAGGGTGGAATGTTTTGGTGAAGTTGTTGAATTGCTCAACCTCCTTGCGGGAGCACGAGGTGGTGCCAATGCAGCCATCAATGTAGCGGAGGAGGAGGTGGGGAGTGGTGTTGGTGTAATTACAGAAGATGGACTGTTCTACGTAGCCAACAAAGAGACAGGCATAGCTGGGGCCCATTCGGGTGCCCATGGCTACCTCTTTGGTCTGGAGGAAGTGGGAGGATTCGAAGGAGAAATTGTTAAGTGTCAGGACCAGTTTGGCCAAACGAATGAGAGTGTCGATGGAAGGGTACTGTTGGGAACATCGGTAGAGGAAGCAACGGAGGGCTTGGAGGCCCTGGTCATGATGCCCCAGCTGACTGTGAGGGAACTGAATGGGATTTTTAATTTTCCCAACAGCAAATCCCCTGTGTCTGGTTCACTCTGACAAAGTCCTTTGAAATCTCAAGACTTCAAAATATTGGCGCTGCATTCAGCCTCAATCTGAATGGTCACTCAATAGTCAATCTTTGAATCTTTCTGATAATTGTATGGCAGGCAGGGATAGTAGGAGATGTTCCTGGTCAATTGGAAACATTGAGGTAGTGCAGAGTAACAGCCACCCCACGGTGAAAGCTGCAGACGCTGATTCATGCCATGGCCTCTCTCTATATTGTGTGACCTCCTCATTTCAAAGCATTGGTGAGAAATATGTGATGCAAAATAGATAAATTCTGACATTGAGTATTCTGAAACAAACCTGAAATTCTATTATTTTTCGTGTGGAGATTGCATCAGAAATAGTCAGGAAATGTGGACATGACCCAGACCTGAGCAACTAGATCTTGATCTAGATCTTGAACAGTTCTTAATCACAGTCCTGGAATTTTGGAAAGATAGAACATCTTCGGGCAAGATTTGCTCCTTAAGGTTTATATCCAGCTCCTGAGCAAGCGAAGAAAGTATTCATGGCTGTCTGAAGATGGACCAGAGGGAGTTGGCTTTATCTGAATTCTCACAGAATGAACAGGAAACACACTCTCCAATAGATACAGTGAGTATTTTAGCAAAACATGAAATTACACTCATGTAAAATCCTGAGAAGTGCTGATTCTTTGGGGATTTTAGCTTTTGTGAACTGCAGTCACCCGTCTTGTTTCCAAACTGCTAAGTGATTGCTGTTAACTGGGGAATGAAGAAATGTTTTTACAGTGTGGAAGAGTTGAACTAAATGCTTAAGTTTAGATTGAGAAAATCTACTTTCTAATTTAGTCAATTCCTTTCTTTGCCCCAAGAGTGCTGCCAATCCAACAGTGAACAGAAATGATGAAAATGTGAAGAGAGGTAACTGGTCCTCGACGACTGACTATTTGCTCTCGATGATTGGCTGTGCTGTGGGTCTAGGCAATGTCTGGAGATTCCCTTTCATGGCTTACAAAAATGGAGGAGGTACTGTCTGGAATTTGAATTAAGGGGATAGAAATGCAGAGGGAGCATTTCAATGATCTTTAAGGACTGTTGGCTTGGATATTGCTCTTGTCAGTGCTTCCCATCGTAACAATTGATGTGGAGGTGCCGGTGTTTGACTGGAGGAGGCAAAGTCAGAATGCAACAACTCCAGGTTATGATCCAACAGGTTTAACCTTCACCTGATGAAGCAGCGGAACCCCAGAAGCTTCTGATTTCAAATAAACCTGCTGGACTATAGCCTGGTCTTGTGTGTTTTCTGACATCCTAACAATTGTGCAGGGGTTAGAAATGTTACAGTCTGGACATGGCACAGTTAAATACTAAAGTGCAAAGTGGTGGTTGAAATTAATTCAAGTGACTTTTGAGCAAATCAGATTGTCTCATTACAGGTTGTAGTTTGAATCTGTGGCCCATTTCTCATCAGGAGTAAAAAGCATTATACTTTTATACCTTTAAATACTTTATATTGCTAAATTCCTAAAACTGAAATAATTCTAAAAACACAACAGAATGTCATTAAGACCCAGTAACAGTAGATTAATAAAACTCATGTAGCCCCTTTTTCATTTGTCTGGCTCAAGTCAGAGTAGACCACATTTTCAGTTTAAATAGGCATAGATTGATTCATTACAAGTTTTATGGAAGATTCCTTTGGAGTTAAGATAATAAAGTCCTTGTCAGCAATATCGACAGATGTTAAGATTAAAACAAGGATAGAAAACACAAAAGAATAAAGTTTCAATCAGTCTTTGTAGCATGCTAGTGGAATCACTGTTAGACTTTGCTTACAGCAGACATACACGGACATCATGATGGATCACAATATTGAACACATAATTTTGGTCGGTTTATCAGGAATACCCATTGATCAGGTGCTAGCTAAAACAAAGTTGCTGTACCTACTTTACAATCTCACAGTGAGTTATCAATGAACTTCATTATCTCCTGGATTACAGTTATTACTTACCTTCATTTCGATCTTAGTTTGCCTCCAGTAATGTATATATATATATATGCTTATATATTATCCACCATAACATAAGAGACTGAGTCTGGATATCATGCTATCAGAGAAACCAGCAGACATTTATTATAATGATATAAAGTCAAGGATTTTACGCAGGCCAGTCATTATTTGGTGTCGACGATGAGTCGCCATGAATGTTCTGTGGAATCCCCATTCTAGCACACTCTGAAGGTATTGCCCAGGAAACTGGATTTTCCACTAGACAATTCTCCGATTCTTGGAACACTCCAAAAGTCTCTATTTACATCGGAAATTTCAGAAGGTACTGATGAATTTAAGTAAAATAATTAATCAGGAAAGTTTGATTATTGAATCTAACACCCCTGCCATGTCCAGACCTGCTCCAAACCCCCACATCCATCAGATCTGAGTTGACATCTACCTAGCAACTCCTTGCATCAGTCAAATGTGACCCAACCCAACCCAACATTAACATAGAGTCATAGAGTCCTACAGCACGGAGACAAGCCCTTTGGTCCAAATTGGTCCATGCCTACCAAACTGTCCATCCATGCTAACCCCATTTCGCTGCACTTAGCCATTTCCTTCTAAACTTTTCCTATCTATGTACTTGTCTAAATACCTTTTGATGTTGTTAATGTAATCAACCTTCTGCTGGCAGCTCATTCCAGATGCATTCCACCCTCTGCGTCAAAACGTCCCCCTCAGGGTCTCCTTTATTCTTTCCCCTCTAACCTTAAACCGATGCCCTCCTGTCCTCGATTCCCCAATTCTGGAAAAAAGACAGAGTGCATTCACTCTATCCATGCCTATCATGATATTATACATTTCTATAACAAACTTCCTCAATCTCTTCAGCTCTAAAGAAAAAAGTCTTAGGTTGTTCAACCTTTCCCTATAACTCAGACCATTGCATCCTGGCACCATCCCTGTAAATTTCTTCTGAACTCTTCCCAGTTTAACAACATCCTTCCTCTAGCAGGGAGACCAAAACTGAGCATAACACTCCAGATGTGGCCTCACCAACATCCTGTACAAGTGCAACATAACTTCCAGGCATTTATACTCAGTGCTCTGACTGATGAAAGACAGTATGCCAAAAGCCTTCTTCCCTGTCCTGTCTGTCTGTGACTCCACACCCTCGACAGAACTGACCGCTGGCCTCTACTGTCAACCTGACCTCCTGCCCAGCTGACATCCTATCTAGCTAGTGAACAGTCAGGAGGGAGTTGCCCTGGGAGTCCTCAAAATTGACGCCAGACCCTTGAAGTCTCATGGCTTCAGGTTAAAGAGGGGGCAAAAAGGTCCTGCTGATTATCACATACCATCCTCCCTCAGCTGATGAATCAGTACTCCTCAATGCTGAACAAACTTGGAGGAAGCATTGAGGGTGGCAAGGGCACAACATGTCCTTTAGGTGGGGGATTTCAACATTGACCATCATGACTGGCTCAGCAGTAGCACTACTGATCAAGGTGGTTATGTCCTAAAGAACTTCACTGCTACACTGGATCTGTGGTAGGTGGTGAGGAAACCAACAGGAGTGAAAAACATACTTGACTTCATCCTCGCCAGTCGACTGAGGATTGAGTTGTAGAAATAGCGGAGGCGCTGAATGTGATCTTTCAAACATCACTGGAATCAGGAAAGTTCCAGATGATTGGAAAATTGCTATTGTAACTCCCTTGTTCAAGAAAGGACCAAGACAGAAGATGGAAAATTATAGGCCGATGAGCCTACCCTTGGTTGTAGGTAAAATTCTAGAATCCATCGTTAAGGACGGAATTTCTAAATTCTTGGAAGTGCAGGGTCAGATTAGAACAAGTCAGCATGGATTTAGTAAGGGAAGGTCATGCCTGACAAACCTGTTAGAATTCTTTGAAGAGGTAACAAGTAGGTTAGACCAGGGAAACCCAGTGGATGTCATCTATGTACACTTCCAAAATGCCTTTGATAAGGTGCCTCACAGGAAGCTGCAGAGTAAGGTGAGGGCCCCTGGTGTTCAAGGTAAGCTACTGGCATAAGTTGGGGATTGGCTGTCTGACAGAAGGCAGAGAGTTGGGATAAAAGGTTCTTATTCGGAATGGCAGCTGGTGACAAGCGGGGTCCTGCAGGGTTCAGTGTTGGGGCCACAGCTGTTCATTTTATATATTAATGATCTGGATGAAGGGACAGGGAGAATTCTGGCAAAGTTCGCCGATGATACGAAGTTAGGCGGACAGGCAGGTAGTACTGAGGAGGTGGGGAGGCTGCAGAAGGATCTGGACAGTTTGGGAGAGTGGTCCAGGGAATAGCTGATGAAATTCAATGCTGCTACTCTGGGTTTGTGGTAGGTGATGAGGGAACCAATAGGAGGGAAAAACTTACTTGACTTCATCGTCACCAATCTGCTGGCTGTATTGGTATGAGTGACACTGCACAGTCCTTGTGGAGATGAAGTTACACCTTCACATTCAGAATACCATCCATCCTGTTGTATTGCACTATCACTGAGCTAAATGGGACAGACTTCAAGCAGATTTAGCAACTAAGACTTCAGGCACTGTGGGCCATCATCAGCAACAGAAGCATACTTCAGCACAATCTGCAAACTCATGGCCCAGCATCTCTCCCACTCAAGCATTACCATCAAGCCGGGGATCAGCCTGGTTCAATGGACAGTGAAGTTGGGGACTCAGGAACAGCACTAGACATACCTAAACATGAGGTGTCAAGCTAGTGAAGCTACTAAACAGGGCTACTTGCATGCCAAACACAATAAGCAGCATGTGATAGAGCTAAGCAACCAATCAGCCTGAACCAGACTCTGCTGTCCTGCCACATCCAATCATGAATGGTGATAGACATTTAAACAACTCACTGGATGAGGAGGCTCCACAAATGTCCCCATCCTCAATGATGAAAGAGCCCAACACATCAGTGCAAAAGGTAAGGCTGAAGTGCTGAGTGGATGATCCATCTCAATGTTCTCTACTTGTCCCCAACATTACAGATGCCAGCCTTCAACCAATTTGATTCACTCCATGAGATAACAAAATACAGTTCAATGCACTGGATACTGCAAAACCTATGGGCCTTGACATCATTCTGGCAATAGTACTGAACGTCTGTGCTCCAGAACTTTCTGCACCCCTAGCCAAGCTCTTCGAGTTTAGTTACGACATCAGCATCCACTCATCATTGTGAAAATTGCTCAGATATGCTCTGCATACATAAAAAAGCTGGACAAATCCAACCCGGCCCTTTACACCCCATCAGTCGATGATCAGTGAAGTGATGGAAGGTGTCGTCAACAATGCTATCCAGCAGCACCTGCTCAGCAATAACCTGCTTGGTGATGCCCAGTTTGGATTCCGCCAGGACCACTCAGCTCCAGAGAGGAGGTGAGAGTGACAGCCCTGGGCAAAAACAATGGCTGCAGATACTGGAAACCAGAATACATACAGCTGTCTGCCTGATGAAGGGCTTTTGCCCGAAACGTCGATTTTACTGCTCCTCGGATGCTGCCTGAACTGCTGTGCTTTTCCAGCACCACTCTACTCCAGATAGTGACAGCGGAGGGCATCAAGGCCACAGTTGACTGAGTGTGATATCCAGGAGCCCTAGCAAAACTGGAATCAATGAGTGTCAAGGATCAAACACTTCTCTGGCCCTCAGGAAAGTGCATGGTTGCAAATCCTCAACACCATTCACAATTGCTTAGACACTGAAACAGCCCATCTTCAAATGCAGATTTGGGATAACAAGTGGCAAGCACATTCATGTCACACAATTGGCAGAAATGACCCCCTCCAACAAGAGAGAGTCCAGCCATTATTTTGTGAAATTCATTATCATGACCATTACTGAATCTCCCATTGTCAACAGCCTGGGGTTACCATTTACCAGAAACTGAACTAGACTCATACTCTGGTTACAAGAGCAAGTCAGAGTTTAGGAATATTGCAGCAAGTAACTCACCCCTAACTCCACAAAGCCTGTACATCATCTCCCAGCCACAAGTGCCAAACACTGATATTTTAATGTAAAGGTTGAATTTATCATCAATCAGTGATTCTTTAAGATTGTCTACTGCTATCTATGATTGATAAATAAATTAATAGATAAGGAGATAATGTATTCCAACCCCAGATGAACAACTGGCAAATATCAACATATAACTTTATTCCCCTTTCTAACTCCTCACGCTCACAGTCATACACAGATAGAACATAGAACAGTACGGGCTCTTCAGCCCTCTATGTTGCGCGGACCTTTTATCCTATTCTAAGATCAAACTAACCTACATACCCTACATTTTACTATCATCCAAATACCAAGTGATGTAAGACTGACTGGTCTGTAATTCCCAGGGTTATCCATTTCCCCTTTTTTGAACAAGGAATGACATTTGCCACCCTCCAATCATCTGGTATTATTCCAGTAGCCAGTGAGCATGTGAAGATCATTACTTCTGTTGTAATGTCCTGTACCTTTAAGAAAGAGTGAATGCTGTTCTGCACTGAGAGCTTACAAGCACCTGTCATATGATTTAACTAGCAGTCTCAGAGTGTACTGGAAAATTGAAAATATATAACATTTGGCTGTGAAATGGAAACCTGAATTGTTTGCTGTTTTGGCAACAAATCCAATTTAAACAAACAGTTTAAATTATGCCTCAGGATACTAAAACCCAATCCAGTTTGAATTTATTGTTTTACCAACATCAAACTGATGATCCAATTTTGGGGGAAAATGAAAAAGGCAGCCATTTTGAAAATCAGATAGAGCAACTGCAATCGAGAGAGAGAGAGAGACCCAAGACATTGAAATACTCTGTATCAAAGGTACCTTTCATATGAAACATCTTAACAGTAAAAAGAAAGAAGATGATCCAGTGAGGTCTTCAGCTGGAAGAAGAAAGACACCAAAGATGACAGCCACTGAAAGGTTTTGAAATTGATTTGATGTAATTTTAATAAATGTTTTATTGGAACAGTATATTATAGCATTGGAGGCAGGTATTAAGCAGTTAAGAGAAAAGGGGCCTTAGTGTTGTGAATATTTGTTGCTTGATGTTCCCTTTTAGAGTTAAAGAATGAATTGATGTTATTTTCTTGAAATATTGGAAATATGAGGTGAGGTGAGCTTCTCTGGGTGTTTGGTTTAATGAAGCGAGAGGCTCACCTCTGTGTCATAACACTTTAGGCACAGCAATCTCTTCCCTCGCTTCCTGCAGCAAACTTAGGTATATCCCGTCTGGTTCAGGCGACTTATCTATCCTCATGCTTTTCAAAATTTGCAGCATATCCTCCTTCTTAACATCAACCTGTTTGAGCATATCAGTCTGTTTCACGCTGTCCTCACAAACAATAAGGTCCCTCTCCCTAGTGAATACTCATACAACATATTCATTAACGACCTCCCCAAATGCCAACTCCAGGCACAAGTTCCCATCACTATCCCTGATTGGCCCTACCCGCACTTGCTGTAAGTTCTCCGTAAACAAGCTCAACATTTCTGTTGTGCATTTCCCTGAGAATATCTACTCCCAATTTATGATTCACGGTTCCTGCCTAATAGCATTGTAATTTCCCCCTTCCCCAACTAAATGCTTTCGCATACCATCTGCTCCTATCCCTCTCCATGACTATAGTAAAGGTCAGGGAGTTGTGATTACTATAACAGAAATGTTCTCCCACCAAGAGATCTGCCACCTGGCTTGGTTTATTACCAAGCACCAAATCCAAATGGCCTCCCCTTTGGTTGGCCTAGCTAAATATTTAATCAGGAATCCTTCTTGGACACACCTGACAAAATCTGCTGCATCCAAACTATTTGCGCTAAGGAGGTTCCAGTCAATATTAGGGAAGTTGAAGTCACCCGACACAAGCCTGTTACGTATGCACCTTGTCAAAATCTGCCTCACAATCGGCTCCTCCATGCCTTTGTTGCTATTGGGTGTTATTGAAAACTCCCAATAAAGTGACTGCTCCTTTCCTGTTTCTGACTTCCACTTATAATGACTCAGTGGACAAACCATTCCCGACAATCTTCATTTCTCCAACTATTATACTGTCCTTTATTAGCAATGCCACCCACCCATCTATTTTACCTCCATCTCTGTTCCTATCCCGGAACATTCAGCAACCATTCCTGCCCCTGTGATATCAAAGCCTCCGTAATAGCCACAACATTGTAGCTTCAAGAAACTCCATGCTCCATTGTAGCTCCATGCTCTCAGTTCATCACCCTTATTCTTGACACTTCTTGCATTAAAATAGACCCATCACACTGACTGCAGCTTTGCCCTATCAACTGCCTATCCTTTCTCACAGTCTCTCTGCATGCTGTATCTGCCTGTTCACCAGCATCCACATCCTTTGATCCATAGTTCCAGTTCCCATCCCTCTGCTAAACTAGTTTAAACCCTCCCAAAGATCTCCAGCAAACCTCCTGCCCAGGATATTGATACCCCTCAAGGTCAGGTGCAACCCGTACAGGTCCCACCTTCTGCAGAAGATCCACATACCTGAAGCTCTCCCTCCTATACCAGCTCTGCAGCCACGTGTTTAGCTGCACACACTCTCCGTTCCTAGCTTCACTAGACAATGGCACCAATAGCAATCCTGGGATTACTACTCTGCTCTTACTAATTAACCTTACTCTTACTAATCTTTCAATGTTCCCTCAATACAGGAGTTGTCCCACTGGACTGAAGAATTGCAGACATTATTCCACTTTAGAACAGGGGTGAAAGAGGAAAATCAGGGATTTATAGATCAGTTAGCCTAACATCTGTGCTGGAGCACTGGTTGGTGTCTCTAATTAAGGATAAAATAACTGAGCACTTCAAATTTCTTCAGTTAATCAGGGACAGTAGGTCATGCCTGACAAACCTCATTTAATTTTTTGAAGCCATGACTAAGATAGTGGACAGGGGAATGTCTATGGTTGTTGTTTGTATGGACTTCAGATGGCATGTGATAAATTGCACATAAGAGCTTATTAACTAAGGTAGAGGCTGATGGAATTGAGGGCAAATTACTTATATAGTTCAGAAATTAGTTGAGTGGCAGGTGCCAGAAAATAAGGATAATGAGTAGGTCCTGAAATTTGCAGGATGTGACCAGTGGTATCCCCGTCAGGATCTGTGTTAGGGTCTCAATTATTCATATTTGTTATTGACAACTAGGATTATAACATAGAAAATCATATATCCAAATATACTGATGACAAAAGTTAGGGGGCATTGTAGACAATGTAGTCAACAGCATAATATTGCAGAGGGTTCTTGATAGACTCAGTAATTGCGCAAAAATGTAGCAGATGAAGTTCAATGTAAGCAAGTGTGTGGTTATCCATTTTGACCGATATAGTATCGACCTGGATACTTCCTAGATGGCATCAAGTTAAACACAATGGATGCCAAAAGAGACTTGGGGCTTCAGGTGCATGGACCTTTAAAGTACCACAAACAGGTACAGTAAATAATGAAGAAAGCTCATGGAATCTGGCTTTTACACCTCGAGGACATGAATACAAGGATGTAGACAGTATGCTGCAGATATACAAAACCCTGGTTCGACCACAATTGAAGTACTGTGGGAAGATCTGGGCACTACATCTAAGGGAGGATATATTGGCCTTGGATGGAGTACAACATGGTTTTAGAAGAATGATAACCTGGATTTTAGGGGTTTGGTTATGAGGAGAGATTCTAAAGATTAGGCCTGTTTCTCTGTTAGTATAAAGTTGTTGTTACCATCCATTTGAAACTGCAGAGTATGTTGGGAATTCACATCCATGGACCCTGTTTCACCTTTTTATTCTATTTTCCAGGTGTATTTCTTATTCCCTCCTCAATCATGCTGGGTCTTGTTGGGATACCAATATTTTTCTTGGAATCTTCCTTTGGACAGTTTGCCAGCCTCGGGCCTGTTGCAGTGTGGAAATCTGTACCAATGTTACAAGGTTAGAGATTATTGAATAATTAAAACTCAGCAACAATTTCAATGCATTTTAATGTTTAATTCATATTAATAAACTAATTATAATTGAGTGATTAAATGAGAGTGTATCTGAGCCTTGCTGTCATTCTCTTTGAAAACTTTGTTGTTACACCAAGATATGTCAGTGATTAATACTGATGTTAGTTTAGTTTCTTATTCATTAAATGCGCGTGATTGTGATTGTGTTCAGTTCACCTTTATGGTTGACTCCAAATCTCATTGTTTTTTCAGAGTCAATTTTTCCTTGGATCATTTAAAGAATGATTAGATTAGATTCCCTACAGTGCAGAAACAGGCCCTTGGGCCCACCAAGTCCACACTGACCCTCTAAAGAGTAACCCACCCAGATACATTTCCCTCTGACTAACACAACAGACAATTTAGCATGGCCAACCCATCTTTGTTTTGTGGGAGGAAACCAGAGCACCTAGAGGAAACCCACTCAGACACAGGGAGACTATGCAAACTCCACACAGACAGTCGTCCGAGGCCAGAATCAAACTCAGGTCCCTAGCGCTGTGAGGCTGCAGAGCGATCCACTGAGCCACTGTGCTGCCCTTGTAAATTGTACCAAGTTGCTGTGGTGAGATTTGAACCCATGTCCCTTGAGCATTAACCAGAGCTTCTTGACTACCAAGCCAGTGACTCCTCCACTACACCACCATCTCCAGGAAACTTGACTAGTAACATGCCCAACTATTGTAAACTAATAGCAAACTACTAGCTCAGAAATGTGTATGCTTGAGCAATGTAATGAATGTCTGTTGGGTTGCCCAATACCACAATATCATGCCCAGTTTCTGACATTGTGTTAGATAACAAAAGCATTGCCCCATCAGGTAAAACACCCTGGTGGAGGCAAACTCACACCATAGCAACAGCAGTTACTATCTCTTAAAGACATCATAGAGGTACATATTTAGAAAACAAATTGATGTCCAGCATGACTTTGGAAGCAGACAGTTTGGAATAGGGAGAAGTTTGTTATCTTAAACAGCATCAGTTTTTCAGAGTACAGACAATTGTACACATCTGTAGATGGAGCATTAAGCACGAGAACAATGGAACATATTTCTAATTTTCATTAGGATGCAAATTCTTTCAAGGTAAAATACATTTCTAAGATTTCCTTGGTAATAAAAACAAATTAAAATGCTAAAGAATGCCCTTGAGCTATGACAAAGGCCAGTGCATTACAGAAAACTTGAATCCTAGAAAGCTCGGTTGATGGAAGTTAATACATAATGACAATTACAAACGTCTTTGTTCTTAAGGAAAGATTTGGAGAGACAAAAATATCAGGGACACAGCAAAAGCTGGTGTTTTTGTAAAGGCCAACTCATGGATAGCAACAAAACTGGTATGGATTTGGCATCCAGCAACACCTTCACTGATTTTACTGTTCCAAAACTTCATGCAGTTCTATTTTGCAGATCAAGGTCTAGGTGAGGCCATGAAAAGAACTCTTAAAAATCTGTCAGAACTCAGGGAGGTACAGTGGCCTTACATTGCCAGGGATCTGGGTTTGAATTGACCCTCAGGTAACTGTCTATGTGGATTTTACACATTCTGCCCATTTCAGATGGGTCCCACCAGGTGCTTGGGTTTCCTCTCACGGTCCAAAGATATGCATGTTCAGTGGATTGGCTGTGCTAAATTGCTGATAGCGTCCAGGGATGTGTAGGTTAGGTGGATTAGCGAGGGGAAATGGAGAGTTGCAGGGATAGGGTAAGAGATTGGTTTTGGATGGGATGCTGTTCAGAGGGTCATGCAGACTCAATGAGCTGAATGGCCTGCTTCCACTCCGTAGGGATTTTATGACTTGACAAGGAGGAGCTTCACATTATTAACATGCACAGTTTTTCTGGGTGGATCAGAAAAGTCTGGATATGATTTGGAAAGATCTTGAAGAGCAGATCAAGATAAGAATTCACTTCAGGATGAACAGACTTGACATCATTTCAAATAGACAAGAATCCTCAAGAGACTATTCACCAGTTTGTTGGAGGATGCCAAAGCAAAGGGCATGAGTGTGACTTTAGTGAAGAGGAACGGCCAGAGAATATTAATGAGTTGATAATCACATTCACATGAATTAAAGTCAGTTGGAAGAAACATTTGTGCAATAAGAAGGGCCACAGCCTTGACATATTACTTGAGGGTAGACAGATCTATGAAGATGTCGTGGCAGGCCAGCAACAATTACATGCTTTAGGTGCTACCAATACTATTTTGCTACCAACAAAAGCTCCAATAGCAGTAGTTTGTTGCACTTCTCCAAAGTCCATGCTCTATTTTTTGATATCTGTAGCATCAAGGGACATGGCTATGTGCAGGAAATCTGTTTCCAAAAGCCAAGTCAGGCCCTTACATTAAACCAACAAGCGACCAACATGACAGTATAAAGTAATAACAAATCATCAGCAACAAGGAAACTGTTACCAAGGTGCACCAAGGCAACCACATTGATGAGGTTCAGAGTCAACCAAATGAAAGGCAAATTTTAGAAAATGAGCAGGCTTTACATGATGTTAATCTCACACTCTGTGTTGGGAGTAGAAAGCAATCAGGAGCTCTTTAATATCATGTGTCCTGAGAAGGCAGTGTGATACAAGATAAAAGCTAAAATCAACATCGGAGTTAGTGTTACCATGTAACCACTATATGGCCTCAATGACATGCACCTGAGCAAGTAATGTTCCATGGTACAGGCTATGAGAAACCATCTCTCAATGGAGACAGCAGATCAACAATTGTATGTATTGTCAATGAGTGTCAATGCACAAACTCTCACTGGCTTCCCGAAATATTTAGTCTAACAGATACATAGTTACCAGTATGTACAGATCTAAGTGCAGTCTCAAATCATGACATTCAAACCACACCCACCATGGCAGAACAAGTCACATATGGTGCAATTGAATTAATCAAAGTTATAACTTTGAAGTAGTAATTAAGCCAGGTAGCCACGATGATTGCATATGATTTACAGAACAGCTTATCCAAAATACAAAGATATTCATCTTGTACTGCACCATGATCACCTAAACTATGAAATTAAATGTGCTCTCAAGGCTGACATGTTATACTTTGGACAATGTGAATTGTTTTCATTGGGCGCAGTTTCAAATCATGCCCATGTTACCACAGGAACGTATGAGTATTGAAAGTTCAAAATGATTGGCATAACAATCCAGGGATGAATCGGGATATTCAATCACTCACGAATGCAATATATAAACAGTGGGAGACTCTATATCCATATGATATTTCATCCAATTCTTCAGCAAAGTAGCAACAGAGCTGTTCATATTGTATGGGGAGATTACTTCCTTGTGACAGATTACTTCTCTAAATCACCCATTTGTTTGGTGAATTAGCAGCAAAATGAGTACAAGTGTCACTGACACAATGGTGGTATTTTTAGGTTATTTGGTATCCCAAGTAAGAATCTCCAAAATCACTCACTGGGCAGAGAGTGAGAGTTAGAAATACAAATCTTTGGATACCAGCAATGGTTTCTAAAATATGCAACCAGCCCAGGTCACAGAAATGTATTGCAGCTCATGATATTACATGATAAAGGAACAGAAGCCAGCTCTGAACAATTTATGACAGACCAATCATGTATGAAGAGATTGAGAGTTGAACCCTCTGATGATGTTGTGTGGTAGGGTTGATTAATAGCAACCAGCAGCAACTAACCAAGTTGTCAAACAAGTGCAACAGAGATCAATGAGTACCTTTCCAGGTGGACATACATGCACCAAGTCAGGAAAAATTGTCAAACTTTCAAAACATTACATTGAATTTTGAAACATTAATCTTTAAACTCTGTCTTACCTGTGTGCATAATTGTCAAATTAATTCCATGTGCCTCTGCACAACCATGTATATCTGTTTTGGAAAAGTTATCCTTATTCTGTTGTAAAATATCAGCCCAGATGCTATTTTGCCTCAGGAGTGTCCCACTTGTTTGCAATAGTTAATTGTAACAAATGTTTAACAGACTCTTCAAACCCATGATATTCACACTCAGTTTCTTATGTTATTGGGGATCACATAAGCATTGTCACATCTGGTAAAACATCCTGCTGAAGATAAACTCACACCAGCAGTTGCTGTTCTACTTTGAATTAAATTAAAGCTAAATCACAAGATATGGGTTAGCAAAGCAGCTAGTTATGAGCTGCAGTGAGAACTCTGGAGCTGAACCTGTGCCCTCAGTTTAAGTTGGAAAACACAAACCAAGGTTCCTGTCACTGATTCCCAATCCTTGGTAACAAAAATACCAAAGTGCATACTACACATTGGGTCAAGTCTGGACCCAGCGAGTTAATAGTTGATGGAGTTCAATGTTTCAGTGGTTAGTTTTTAGGTTGAAGAATGCTCACTTGGACATCAGGTGCGGGATTAAACCCTCAAATGAAATAGACATTGAGGAAACGAGGGAGGAGCTAAAAACAACTCTGGTACTTATCAATGGTGCCAAGGTATATAGTCATAGAGATGTACAGCCTGCAAACAAACCCTTTGGTCCAACCCTTCCATGCAGACCAGATATCCCAACCCAATCTAGCCCCACCTGGCCCATATCCCTCCAAACTCTTCCTTTCATATGCCCATCCAAATGCCTTTAAAATGTTGCAATTGTACCAGCCTCCACTATTTCCTCTGGCAGCTCATTTCATACATGTACCACCCTCTGTAAGAAAAAGTTGCCTATTAGGTCTCTTTTATATCTTTCCCCGTTCACTCTAAACCTATGCCCTCTAGTTCTGGACTCCCACACCCCAGGGAAAAGACTTTGTCTATTTATCCTATCCATGCCTCACATAATTTTGTAAACCTCTATAAGGTCACCCCTCAGCCTCCGACGCTCCAGGGAAAACAGCCCCAGTCTGTACAGCCTCTCCCTATAGCTCAAATCCTCCAACCCTGGCAACATCTTTGTAAACCTCTTCTGAACCCTTTCAAGTTTCACAATATCTTTCCGATAGGAAGGAGACCAGAATTGCACACAATATTCCAACAGTGGCCTAACAAATGTCCTGTACAGCCGCAACACGACCTCCCAGCTCCTGTACTCAATACTCTGACTGATAAAGGAAAGCATACCAAAAGCCTTCTTCACTATCCTATCTACCTGCGACTCCACTTTCAAGGAGCTATGAACCTGCACTCTTTGCTCAGGTCTCTTTGTTCAGCAACAGACCCCAAGACCTTACCACTAAATGTATAAGTCCTGCTAAGATTGTTCTTCAATGAGCTTTTTTCTTATTCGTTCAAGGAACTTGTTTTCTCTGGCTGGGCCAGCATTTATTGCCTATTGCTAGTTACTCATGAGAAGTAGTGATGAGCTGCCTTCTAGAACCTCTGCAGTCTATGCGCTGTAGGTTTCCCTACAATGTTCTTTGGAAAGGAATTCCAGGATTTTGACCAAGTAACTGTGAAGGATCAATGGTATATTTCCAAGTCAGCATGGTGATCGTTTTAGAGGGGATTTTTGCAGGTAGTGGTATTCCCCTGTATTTTCTGCCCTTGTCTTTCTAGATGTCCTCGACTCGGAGGTCACGTGATCGGCTGTTTCGCGCTCGAAAGGAGGCCACATGGTGGTCCTTTGTCTCCGAAAAAGGGAAGGTCCCGTGAGGTCAAACAGCCGGAAATGCGAGGAGGCGGGGAATGGAATCGGAGCAACGGCCAATGAGAAGACAGTTACACTTGAGTGATGGTATGATGTTTTGTATAGTATAAAAGACTGTGTTAGGGAGAGAGAGGGGTCTTTTTCTTTGTGAACTGACTGACTTAGTAGTTTGTCAGGGATGGAAAGATTTAGACCCAGAGCTCTGTATACTTTATCCACTTATTGTTAGAATAAAACTAAAAGTGCAAGATCAAATATTTTTCCTTATTGCTTTATTTTAAAGAGCACGCAGGACTTGGCTCATACATAAAAGATAATAAGTTTGTAGGTTGAGCCAGAAAAGTCCACAAGTTCAATGTAGGTAAGTGTGAAGTGATTCACTTTGGTAAGAGTAACAAGAAGATGGAGTACTGGGCTAATAGTCGGATATTTGGAAGTGTGAATGAGCAGAGGGATCTTGGTGTCCATGTACACAGATCTCTGAAAGTTGCCACCCAGGTAAATAGTGCTGTGAAAAAGGCATATGGCGTACTGGCTTTTATTGGTAGAGGAATTGAGTTCCGGATTCCTGAGGTGATGTTGTAGTTGTATAAGACTCTGGTGCGGCTGCATCTGGAGTATTGTGTGCAGTTTTGGTCGCCATACTATAGGAAGGATGTGGAGGCACTGGAACGGGTGCAGAGGAGGTTTACCAGGATGTTGCCTGATATGGTAGGAAGATCGTATGAGGAAAGGCTGAGGCACTTGGGGCTGTTTTCATTGGAGAAGAGAAGGTTTGGGGGTGACTTGACTTTGGGGGTGAGTTCTCGTTGGCGGTTCCGTGGCCGCACACTGGCTCCAATGGTACCAAGTGTCTCCTTTCCCTTGTAGTCGAACCGCATGGGATGTCCTTTCCACCACCTTGTAAGGTCCGGTCCACCATGGCTCCGACCACTTCCGCTTGACCACCTTCAGCAGGACCCACTCTGTGGTGGATGGCGCCTGGCTCTGTAGGTCCCCCTTTCCCGATCCAACCTGTTTAGAGAAAGCTGAGACCAAAGCTGTTAGTTGGTCATAATAAGGTTTATACCTTATTGAGACTCCTCTCTCTATCATCTGTATCCCAGCTCCTGGTCCCGGGAACTGCTGCCCTGTTGTTAGCTCGTACGGGGTAAACCCTGTAATAGAGTTTACTGAGCTTCTAATAGACATTAAGGCTAAAGGTAGGGCATCCACCCAGCTTAACTTTGTTTGTGCACACACTTTTCCTATTTTTCCCTTTATGGACTGGTTCATTCTCTCTACTTTTCCCTGTGACTGAGGATGGTACATCGTTCCAAATGCATGTTTCAGTCCTAAAGCTGCTTCTACTTTTTGCAGGTCTTCATTCTTAAAATGTGTGGCATTATCTGACCTGACTTTGTTTGGAAACCCATGCGTTGGAATATATTGGTTTATCAAAAATTTGATCACTGTCTTGGCATCCTCCTTCTTCGCAGGTATCGCTTCTGGCCAACCAGTGTATGCATCCACTGCTACCAAAAGGTACCTGTATCCATTTACTCTCTCTATCATATCAGTGTAGTCAATCACTATTTCCTGACCTGGCATTCTTGGAAGAGGGAATTTTCCCTCGTGTGGTTTCACTGTTGCTTTTACGTTATATTCCGTACATGTTTTACATTCTCTGATATAATTTTCAACCATTGCTGGCAAGTACGGATGCCACCAATGTGTCAGATACCTCAGCATCTGCGTCTTTCCACAGTGTGTCAACCCATGAGCTTCCTGGAGCATGGAAGCTGTCAAACCTGGGGGTAGCACTGATCTACCGTCCGGGACCTCCAAATTCCTTCCGACTCTATGGCCCCTCTCTCTCTCCATACTGTCAGTTCATGAGGAGAGGCTTTCTGCTGCTCTGTTATTCACACATTTGCATCGCAGACGGGCAGCAGGTCATATACTGTTCTCTCTGTTTGCATCATTATATACTGGGGTACGTATCCTGCTGCTTTTTTTGCTGCTAGGTCTGCTCCCTGATTGCCCTTCGCTACTATTGTATCAGTTTTATCATGTCCTCTACACTTAATCACCGCCACTTGTGCAGGTTTCAGTAGGGCTACAGCTAATCTCCTCATCTCTTTTTCATGTTTAATTGGGGTTTTTGCTGCTGTTAAGAATCCTGCTCTGATCCATTGACTAAGTTCTACCTGTATGGCCCCTACCACATATGCAGAATCGGTGTAAATGTTTACTCTTTTTCCTTCTGACCATTCTAACGCAGCTATCATTGCCTGTAGTTCAGCACATTGGGCTGATTCTTTGCCTGTCATTTTTCCTGTCATCACTTCTTCAAATCCCTCACTTGTCTGTCTCGCACCACTGCATAGGCTGCTTTCAGTCCTTCCGTTGGATGTCTGTAGCAGCAACCATCTGTAAACAACACTTCTTCTGGATCTATTAATGGAATTGCCTGTAAATCTGGTCTTACTTTGGTGTCTCTCTGTGCCCTTTCCTCACACATATGTGGCTCTCCCTCTCCTATGTTATCAGCCATGTTTATTCCTTCATGTGTAAAACTTATATGTGGTGCACTCAGGATCCTTTCTAACCTGATCTGCCGCAATGGCGTCATTGTAAATGCTGTTGAGTTCACATAGGCCACTATATTATGTGTCGTCAGTACTGTTAGTGAATAGCCCATGACTATATGTGCTACCTTTTGGAGAATTTTTGCTACCCCTGCTACATGTCTCGTACATGGCGGGTGTCTGTACTCTATTGGGTCAAGGGTAACACTTACATACATCAGCACCTGCCTGCCTCCCCCTTTTCACCATTTATTGTGTGCGCTTTTTCAGAAATATCAAGGAAAAATGGCTCCTTATAATCCGGGACCGCTAAATCAGCAGCCCGCGTTAGGGCCTGTTTAAGGGATATGAAACTTTCATCTGCCTCCGTGGTCCACTGCAAATGTGCCGACAAATTTCTCATGCCTTGCTCATTTACCATGGCCCTTAGAGGAAAAGTAAGCTCCCCATATGAGGGAACAAATTGTCTACTGTATCCTGTCAACCCAAGAAATGAGAGCATGTCTTTTACAGTGACTGGTTTGGTATGATGCAGAATAGAAGATCTATGGGGTGGGGACACACCTGTTCCCTTAGTGGAAATAACTCTGCCCAAAAAAGACACCGTTCGTCTGCAGCATTGCAATTTGGCCCGTGAAACTTTAAAACCGACGTTATACAGGAGAAGCAGCAACGAGTGTGTAGCCGCCAAACAAGAAACATGGTCGGGTGCTGCCAATAGAATGTCATCCACATATTGAATCAATACTACCCCGTCTGGGAGCATCAGGTCCTTCAGCTGCTGTTTCAGTACCTGATTGAACACCCCAGGTGACAAAATAAACCCCTGAGGGACCCTTGTATAACGAAGTTGTTGGCCTTTATAGGTGAACGAAAAAATGTCCCTTAAATGATCAGCTAAGGGCATGCAGAAAAACGCGTTGGCCAGATCAATGCACGAGAACCACTTATGGTCAGGAGTCAGCACAGACATCACAGTGTGAGGGTTTGGGACCGAAATTGTTGGAGTAGAAACGATACTGTTGATCCGTCTAAGATCATGCACCATCCTATACTTGCCTGTATTCTGCTTCTCTACAGGTAAGATAGGAGTGTTCCAGGCTGACTGAGAGGGTTCTAGCACCCCTGCTGCTATCCATCCTTCAATCGTTTCAGCAATGCTGGCCTCAGCCTCTGGTTTGTGTGGGTATTGTCTTTGCCAAATCGGAGTGTAGTCTAATAATTCGAATGTGATTGGTACAGCGTATTTGCAGTAACCAACGTCCGTCGAACCTGTTGACCAGAAGGCCTCCGGTAATGTACCAAGCATTTCTGCCGCCTGTGGATGGTCTGTTTTTTCCCTGCCATGAAACCTTTCAATCTGCCTATGTTCCAGCAGCACCTTGTCAGTTGTTCTGTGCATAAGTCTATAAGCCCCAACCGAAGGCGAATATTGTAAGCCAGGTAATTGTGTCCAACCCCAATCAGTTAACTCCATCAAGCGTTTAGACATAGGTCCCAGATCTTTGGCCTGATATTCAGGATGCACAGCCAAGGTAACATGCGGATAGCTTCTTCCCACATCTCATACCATTCCAACTGTTCCGGAGTTAAGTCCACAACACCCACCACACCTTCTCTCCCTAGCAAAATGCAACTAGATGAAATATCCCACTGAGTCCCTTCTAGATGTTGATAGAAGGCATGCTGATAAAGTTCATTGACATCTCTGTCATAAAATAGAGTCACATGAAGGGGATCTACAGGGGGAGCATAGGGCTGCAGCATCTGAGCCCAGGGTCGCCATTGGTTGTATAAAGACTGTATGCCGTTCTCCTGCCCGTCCTCAGGTTCAAGGAGTCCCCAGTATATATCTGCCCACTGCCCTTCTGCCCCTGGGGACGTATCTGGTGATAACATCATTTGGGATACAGAGTGAATCATCGACAGAGAACAATTAACCAAGTGTCCATTTGGAAAGGTTACAACGAGTCCCTCTGGTCCACACAAAACCGAAACCCCACATCTCACCAGCAAGTCACGTCCCATCAAATTCATAGGACATGAAGGCGATAGAACATATTGATGATAAAAAGTCTGTCCGGCCATTGATGTAATCAGTGGCAATGTCAGAGGCAGAGTTTTTAGTACACCCGAGAACCCTACTAACTGGACACGAGAGGATAAAATAGTTGACGGAGGTAAATCACAAATGATAGTGGACAATCTGGTACCTGTGTCAACCAAAAAAGATAAATCGTTGTCCATCACCCTCACTTGCATATGGGAATCTGCCAACCCCCTATGTCCCTGGGTTCTCGGGCCCCGTCAATATTCATACCCCTGCCCTTCCGGGATAGTTTGGGGGTACTGTCCTTGCACCGGGGCTGCCACTGCATTTGGGACTTGGTACGGCTGAATAGTCTGTTGGAACGGAGGCCGATTCAAAGGGAGATACTGTCCTCGAATCCATCTTTGGCCTCCCTGGGGCCCCCATAGTAGGGGACAAGTTCTTCTCCAGTGCCCAGGTTGGCCACATTCAAAACAAGTGTGCGGTAGCTGACCTCTGACTCCTCCACGGCCCCTTCCTCTACCCCGCATTCCTCCTGGAACAGCTATTGGTCTGCCTCCATAAAGGGGGTAATATGGTGTCGAATCAGGTGCGGGGTCTAGACTCTGCTGGTTATTTTGTGGCGACGGCTGCTGCACCATCTGATTAATCGCCTTTTGGGAGGCCTTCTTTGTCTCATTAACCTTCCGTCTAGCCTCATCAAGCTGTAACTTCAGCAACTACACTTGTGCTGACTCCTTGCTCTGTTTATCTTCATCCTGTTTTGTCCTATATCGCTTCATATGATGTGTCAAATGCTTCTCCCACTGTTCTGTAGGACACCCTGGGATATCCGGATTCCCCTCCATTGCCTCTTTTACTTCCTTCGGTAACCCTGCCATAACAGCTTTCCTAAATAACGTGGTCTGTAGCTGATCTGACCCTGGATGGCTCCCCGCAGTATCTGTCCACGTGCTTTTACATCTAGTCAAAAAGGCAGGCATCTCCTCCCCCTCCTTCAGTGTGAAGGTGAGCGAGTGCATCGCCCCTGGTGGAATTGGGAATCTATCCCTCATCACCCTTCCCACACAGGTGGCATGCTGCACAAACGGGTCCGAATCAGGTACTAAGGTGGTCCCCGCAGACGCTTCAATCTGCTGTACCTCCCACATACTCAATTGTCTGCCCAACAATGCTCTCCAATCGCCCATAGCTAACTTGAAGCCTAGTGTGTATTGGCAAAATTTAATCATCCAAGGTCCACCTCCCTCCATGGGTGGGGGCATTTTGTCCAAAATGCAATTCATATCCGTATAGGCAAAAGGCTGATACACATCCCCCATAACAGAGCCTTTATAAACTAGAGGCAGTTGGTGCTGATAATTTATGGGCTGCCGCAATGTCTCCCTCTGTCGCAAATCATATCTATGTTCAAACGGAGGCTGTCCCTTTGAGGATCCCTGGTCA
Source organism: Hemiscyllium ocellatum (assembly GCF_020745735.1). Taxonomy (NCBI): domain Eukaryota; kingdom Metazoa; phylum Chordata; class Chondrichthyes; order Orectolobiformes; family Hemiscylliidae; genus Hemiscyllium; species Hemiscyllium ocellatum. The sequence continues at coordinate 59,813,442 of NC_083411.1, forward strand.
GTATGCATTGTAAGTGAACCTTTCAAAGTGACAGGGTACGTGTTTGAACCGCCCCCCGGGCGGGACTCATTATCTTCACTATCTGTAGTACTCTTGGACTCCTCCTCCTCCCAGTTTTCCCTGTTTTTTTCTTCCCTTAAATCTCGCTTTCTCCTGTCTGAGAATCCATCATCTGGTAACCGACCTGAACTGTGTAATCCTCCCCTTCTGTCCTTCTCAGCACTATATGGTGTTGATTGAGCATCTGGTTCTAGCCCTACTGAATATCTCCCCTGTCCTGCCTGTTCTTTGTTTTTACTGTACGTAATCGTCATCCTGCTTGCTTCCTCTGCCTCCTTAATCCTCTGTTCAGCTTCTAATGTTAGTTTTTCTACTTTTCTGATGTTTTCTTCTAATGCTTCCGCCAGTCTCTCTTTTACTACATTGTACTCCCTTGTTCCCACTTCTCGCACATCTAACACCCCCTCTTGAACATGCATAAGTGGCATTTGTGTTACAGGATATGGGGGCGGTGATTGTGCCTCAGACAATTTAGGATACACCGGCGCTGAAGGTCCTGACTTTTCTGTTTAGAAGTAGCATCTCTTTCTCTTTGTAATGTTTCTACTGCTACACAAGCTAACGTCATATTATGTAGATTAATCCTCCTCTCTTCTTTCTCCTCACCGTCTTTGATGCATTTTCTCCTAATTAATATTGACCCTTTCTTTCCCTTCATATGCTCCTCTACTTCTAATCTAACCTGCTCTTCTGCTTTTCCCAAAAATGGTGACAATTTCTTCCTCTCCTCATCTTTAGGGACTTTGCCCTGTTTTTGTAAATCTTCCCAAATCTTATCATATTTCTTCATCATTGTTTTTTGTTTGTCCTTTGCAAGCCTGCTAATTAACTGACTCCTAACTTTCCCCCACTGCTGTTTTATGGACATTAAATCAGAAGAACATCCTCCGATTTCCTCACACTCTTTATCAAATTCCCCTACCATTTTATGTATTTCTGTTTTTTTTTACCCTACTGTCCAATAACCAATCGATTTATATTTAACTTAGCCAAGCAACCAACCGGAATAAAACAAATCTGATGCAAATCAATCAATCTGTATAAAGTACACCCGAGGAAGCTGGCCCTTACAGTCCGAGTTAGCAGCAGTTTTATTATCCCCTTTAGATTTTTACTGCCTACTCTTCCTCACTGAGACACCACCGTCTTTGTCTCAGAGACACCACTGATTTTCCTACCACCCTCCGTACATTCCCAATATCATTACAATTTACTTACAATACATCAATCATCAACTAAATTTGTGAGCGGTGCTTTTATGAGATCCTGCTCAAGGGACTTTAAACCTTCTCACACATATGTACCTCGGTGCTTTTATGAGGACTCTAACCCCATGGGACTTTAAACCCGTACGTATTTAAACAATTCTTTTTATACTTTATCCACTTACTGTTACTAGGACACTTGCAGTCTAGTGACAACAATCAATTTAGTATCTCCAATCGCAGACCTTCGATATAAACAGGTGCCTGCTCACCTTTTTGTCTAGCGGCGCCGCTAGTTGTCATCACCAGATGTCAGTGTCCGTTGTTTCAATTTTCCTCTCATTTTACGTCAATCACGTCGGGATCATGTCAGGCTCACCATCTGTGGACTTTTCTGGCTCAACCTACAAGCTTATTATCTTTTATGTATGAGCCAAGTCCTGCGTGCTCTTTAAAATAAAGCAATAAGGAAAAATATTTGATCTTGCACTTTTAGTTTTATTCTAACAATAAGTGGATAAAGTATACAGAGCTCTGGGTCTAAACCTTTCCGTCCCTGACAAACTACTAAGTCAGTCAGTTCACAAATAAAAAGACCCCTCTCTCTCCCTAACACAGTCTTTTATACTATACAAAACATCATACCATCACTCAAGTGTAACTGTCTTCTCATTGGCCGTTGCTCCGATTCCTTTCCCCGCCTCCTCGCATTTCCGGCTGTTTGACCTCACGGGACCTTCCCTTTTTCGGAGACAAAGGACCACCATGTGGCCTCCTTTCGAGCGCGAAACAGCCGATCACGTGACCTCCGAGTCGAGGACACGCCCCCAAGCCGGACAATCAGAGGACCACGTGACCTCCAAGCCGAGGACACGCCCCCATGCCCGACTATCAGAGGACCACGTGACCTCCGAGCCGAGGACACGCCCCCCCCAGGCCCGACAAGTTAGTTTTCCAGGTAAGTTAAGTGTGTTTATATACATATATTTACAAACTCCATTTGCCACCTTTCTGTCCAGCTCTGCAGCGTATCTATATCCCGCTGTAATCTGCCACATCCTTCCTCACTGTCAACAACTCCACCGACTTTTGTATCATCCGCAAACTTGCTCACCCAGCCTTCTAGCCCCTCCTCCAGGTCATTTATAAAAATGACAAACAGCAATGGTCCCAAAACAGATCCTTGCGGAACACCGCTAGTAACTGCACTCCAAGATGAACCTTTACCATCAACTACTACCCTCTGTCTTCTTCCAGCCAGCCAATTCCTAATCCAAACCTCCAACTCACCCTCAATGCCATAACTCCGTATTTTTTGCAGTAGCCTACCATGGGAAACCTTATCAAATGCCTTACTAAAATCCATATACACCACATCTACCATTTTACCCTCATCGACCTCCTTAGTCACCTTCTCAAAGAATTCAATAAGGTTTGTGAGGCACGACCTGCCCTTCACAAAATCATGCTGACTATTCTTGATCACATTATTCCTATCCAGATGTTCATAAATCCTATCCCTTACAATTCTCTCTAAGACTTTGCCTGATGAACTCTTGCAGAGATGTCCTAGAGCTGAGATGACTGGCCTCCAGCATCCATATCCATCTTTCAGTGTTCCAGGTATGACCCGTACAAGTGAACAGTTTGTCCCTTGACACTAATTGATTTCAGTTTTGCTCAGGCTTCTTGATGCCACACACGGGCAAATGCAGCCTTGATGTCAAGGACTGTCACTTCCACCATACCTCTGGAATCCAGCTGTTTTGTTTAAACCAAGGCCAGGCACTGAGTGACCCTGGAGGAACACAAGCTGGGTGTCACTGAGCAGGTTGTTTCCGATGATTGAGAGAGTGGACTGTTAGGGCAGTAATTGGCTTTTGTGTCCAGAACATATCTGGTCAATGTTTCATGTTGTCAGGTATATGCCAGTGTTCTTACTGTACTGTAAGAGCTTGGCGATGAATTCTGGAGCACAACTCTTCAGTACTGTTGCTGTAACGCTGTCAGGGCCCAAATCCCTTGCACTATGCAGTGACTCTAACTGTTTCTTGACACCAAGTGGAGTGAATTGATTTGGCTGAAGACTGGCATCTGTGATGCTGGCAACCGTCGGATGAGGCCAAGGTGGATCATCCACTCAACAATTTTAGCTGAACATTGTTGGAAATGCTGACCAAATCTAACACCCACTAAGACAATGGCAATACTAGAGGGATAGTTGTAACAACAGAATAATATTCTCTTGTCCAATTCTTGTTTAGATTCTGAATCTAATTGTCTGTAACTTTATCATAATTTCTGAACTCTGAGGATGACATGTGCTTATATTCAAAACAGGGATAATAAAGTTGATGGCTTATTTTCAACTTTATAAGTTCAGACTGGAGAGAAGCAACATCAGTCAACCATTGCTGCCTTATTTCAAAACACTGTCTCCCTCTTTCTCTCTCAAATTACATTAAACATATTCTAGTTGGAAATACATTGCAATTGAATTCAAGAGAACAATTTTATTTCAAATAAACAGTATTGTTTCTAAGCTCTTTTTCCTTTGTTCAATTTTAAGGTGTTGGAGTCACCACGGTCCTTCTGATCATAATTGCCAACATTTCCTATGCCTGCATTATTGGTTACAGTCTGTACTACCTGTTTGCTTCCTTCCAATCACCCCTACCATGGGCAGACTGCTTCAGTTGGTGGGGAGCAGATGAAACATGCAGCAGGACTCCCAAAGGTACAGTGTTCACTTTGACTGGGGACATTCCGTGACTGTTCATATTTTATTCTGTTGATCTGTCATAAGAAAAGTAGCCAATGCTTTCGATAACCAACTTCATTGTGATTGTACAGCAGAGAGACTTGGACAGGATCCAGCTCCAAGGATCATGTCACTGAGTCACTGAAGTGAAAGATTGTCAATAATAATTGCTTACAGGCAAGAGAGATGCTTCAAAGAAAATCATCTCTCCTTTAGTATTGTTACTGTTGGTCATTCCCAGCTGCTTTACTCTACCTGGATTGTAGATGTAGGGAAGCTAAGGTAGTTTCAACCTTTTATTATCAGTACCTACATTACTACTGTCTGGTACAGAGTTCAGTTTTTCTCTTTGTTTTCATCTCAGGCTCACCTCCCTCAAAATCTTTATTCAATGTCATCAGTAACACAATGAATGATTTACATTCACTCCTTGACCTTTAGGATTAGGGGTCATGAGATTGGATGCTGGATTTTGAGCCTGAAAGGAAATTTGAAGATCAGGACCAGGATGCAGATTTCAAACGTCATTGGTTTTACAAATGGGAGTGAGAGTAGCAACAAGTTTCAGAACAACATGTGTGTTAAATAGAGATAGGTGGAGGGACAGATAATGTTGAGGAGGTAGGGAGGCTGCAGAAAGACTTGGAGAGTAGATGAAGAAGTGGCAGATGGAACACTGTGGCAAGTGTGGAATTATGGACTTTGGTTGGAAAAGTAGAGCGCAGAATATTTTCTAAATGGAGCAAGTCTTCGGATATCAGAAGCACAAAGGAATTTCAGAGTCCTAGTTCAGGATTTTCTTGATGTGAATATGCAGGTTCAGTTGGGTGCTGGGAAGGCAAATGCAATTTTAGAATTTATGCTAAAAGGCTTAAAATGCAAGAGCAGGAATATACTGTTGTGATCGTAAATGATCTGTTCAGATTACTTTTGGCAAATTGCAAGCAGTTTTGGGCTCTGCTTCTAAGGAAGGATGTGCTGGCATTGGAGGAGGAGGAGGCTTACAAGAATGATCATGGGGATGAATGGCTTGTCATAGGAGGAGCAGTTAGGGACTTCGGGTTTCTACTTGATGGGATTCAGAAGGATGAGAGGGATCTTATTGAAACTTGCAAAATACTGAAAGGCCTATATAGAGTCTGATAGGACCCGAGACACAGCCTTAGCGTGATGGTACGAAGCCTCAGAGCTGAGATGAAGGGTGAATCTGTGGGACTCATTTCTGCAGAAGACAATAGAGGCCAAGTCATTGAATATATTTAAGACAGAAAGATAGGTTCTTGATTAGTCATGGGATCATAGGTTATGGGGAGATGGCAGGAGAATGGGGTTGAGAAACATATCAGCTATGATTGAATGGTGGAATAGACTTGATAGGTTGAAAGGCATAATGATCTTCCTATCTCTTATAGCCTTATGATCTTATTTTATTTCAAAAATGTTTAAGTTGTTTCCCTCTGAGTCAAGGAAACCCATGTATGACCTGCAACTGGTGTCAATTTTAAGTACCAATAGCCAATGACTTACAACAGTGTTTGCCCTTATTCAATACATTGGGAGGTGCTCTTCTAGTCAGCCGACTATGTACATATTCTTGCTGCATTTTGCCTCTTAAGGGAAGGTGTGAGTCTTGGAAAACAGGAAATTCATGATTTAAATAATACCTTTTAATTTCCATATATCTGCATTTTGGACTCACATTCCTGTCTGTGACCCTGTGCATGGGTCCAGGAAGTTACTCTCAATCTTTTTTTTATTATAAAACACAATTCACAAGTTTTGAAGCCTGGAAAGTGATCGTACTGGAGTTAGGGAATCAGAAGTAATTAATTATCAGAATTAATATTCATTTTCTGATCCATTAATGAAAACTTATCACATGGCTTTTGACAGTGGTAATGCCCCAACCTCTGACCCACAAGGTTCATTTCTAACCCCACCCCCCCAGAGGTGTGTCATAAATGTCTGAACAAACTGATCAAGGGATGTGGGCACCACTGTCTATGCCAATGTTCATTGTTTATCCCAAATGCCCTTAGTAATGTGGTGGTGAACCACTGCAATCTATAATAAAGGTATAGCATAGACATGTATATTGTAAATATTGAGAGTTAGAACTTGTTCATAAGATGTGGATATGAAAATATAGTCATGAAAATACCGAAAAAATGTGTCAATATAATATCTGAGTTAATGTGTGAGGGATTGAGACCAGGGAGTTTGAGACTTAAGCTTATAGACCAGACTGAGTAAGGAGGCTGGGGTATCATCTTTGAAGGATGGGATGTCTGAAAGCTCAGTGATTGGCTGGTCCTTCCTGAGTGAGTCTGAATATATTAACTATCACATGGCTAGCACAGACCAAGTGGATCTGAAGGGACACATTTGGCGCCCATGTAGAAAGTTCTTTTACGTGGCTTGAATGTCAAGTTTTGAGAAAATACTCACCCTGTCCTTTGGAGGATGTGTTTGGTGGTCATTCTGTTAGATCCTAAATATAATCTATTGACTTTGTTTCATTTTTGGAGAAGGAAGAATGATTCTTCCACTTGCTCAAGTATTGGATGGAAGCCTCAAGGAGGGCACCTTTGTCTAAAGCTCCCTAATGTTTGTGACTGGAATTAAGGATGATGCAGCTTCTCCATTGATGGTGACTCTTCCACAATCAGAAGCCAGTCCCTTAGACTGTCTGAAAGGGGTGTGGCTCGAAAATTCTCAGCTAGTTCTTGATGAAGATCCCCGAATATTTCTCCTGTTTATTTGTCAATTTCCATATTAAACATTTCTAATGCAGCATATCTTTCAGAACACTCCAGGTCAAGTGCGGCTATTTTGCATGGACAGGTTTGAGTGCTGCAATCGTTCTGAAGGGAATGGGACAAAATGAATTTACTCCAAGTGGGAGCTCAGGCAAAGCAGAAAGTTGTTCGAACTTACTTGTTTAAAAATGGGACAGTCCATGCCAATACCAGAAAACTAAAGATGCTAATGTTCATTTCACATGTAACATGTATTTGCAATATTTGGATGTGCCCAGTGACATTGAGAGAGAGAGAGGGGGGGGGTAATGTAGTGATATTGTCACTGGATTAGTAATCCAGAACATTAGGTTAACCATGTGGGTCAAGAGTTTAAATCTAAGCAGGGCATTTGGAAACATATAAATTCAATAAAATGAGAAATTAAAAAAGCTGGTCTAATAGTGAATATGTAACCACTGGTGATTGTCATTAAAATGCATTTGGTTTACTAATGTCCTTCACGAAAGGACATAATTGATTCTTACCTATTTTGAGAGCAAACAAAACATCCGACATCAACCTAAGCACCAGACAGGACAAACACAGCCTTGCCGACCCTGTGATGTCCTCCTTATTTACATCTGGGGACTTGTTGCTTCATCGGAATAGCCTCTCCTATCTCTGCATCATGCACCATTAGGCTAATACTTCCCAGGTTATTTCCTCATATCTCCCCATGTGATAGTAATGCTCTTTCAGGTAATTTCAATTATTCTCAGGAAGATAACCCAATCATTTATCCCAATTTTTGACAACTTCCTCATTGTCCCATTTAATTTGAGGAATGTCCAATTCAGAAGCCTCTGAACTTGGCTCTTCCTTCTGTGCTGTAATCATTAACACCTTCTCTTGCTTTCCTTCCCTGTCAAAATATCTTTTGAGTATCCCACAAGACACACTCTGTGAGATTTCTTCCAGTCTGGGGTCCATATCAAGTAGTTTACCTCACTCAATGTCCTTTCGATTTTATAAGATCCACTAAATCCTGCTTTTAAAGGTTCACCTCTTACTGGAAGTACCACTAATACCATATCCCTGATAGCAAAATAGCGATATTTTGATTTCTTATTCCACTTACTGAGTCATTGTGAGCTGTGGTACTTTTAAATGCTGTTGAGTCAACTCGCTAGCTCAATTTAATCATTCTCTAAAATTTGACACAAAGTCCAAATGGGTGGTCTCTGAATTCTGACATATTAATTTCTCCTTAATCAATTTTAGTGGTCCTCTCACTTCATGTCCAAAAACTAATTCAAATAGACTGAATTAGGTGGATTCATTTGGTACATCTCTGATCATAAAAAGAACAACCGAATTCCCTTATTCCAATCATCTGGATAATCCTGACTATAAGCCCTCAACATGGTCTTTAGTGTTCAATGCCATCTTTCTAACGCTTCCTGCGATTCTGGATGGTACGCAGTAGATTTGAATTGTTTTATGTCTAAACTGTCCATAACTTCCTTAAATAGTTTGGATGTGAAGTTTGACCCTTGATTTGACTGTATCTCTGTTGGTAGTCTGTATCTAGTGAAAACTTTGAGTAATTCCTCTACAATCCTTTTAGCTGTGATATTGTGTAATGGAACAGCCTCTTGAAATCTTGTCGATGTATACATTATTGTTAACAAATATTGGTTCCCACTTTTTGTTTGTGGTAGGGGACCTACTCAATCAATTAAGACTCTGGTAAAAAGTTCCTCAAAATCTGGAATAGGTATTAAAGTTACAGGTTTTATTACCATCGGTGGTTTTCCAATCACTTGACATGCATGACATAGCTGGCAAAATTCAACTACATTCTTGTGCAGTCCAGTAAAAATGTCTTTGTATTTTAGCTTGTGTTTTCCTCACTTCTAAATGGCCTCCAAGTGGTGATTCATGTGCCACCTGCAACATTTCCTTTCTATACCCCACTGGCAATACAATTTGATGAATCTCTGCCCGTTTCTCATCTGCTTGAATATGTGATGGTCTCTGTTTCCTAATTAAGACATCATTTTTCAGGTAATAGCACACAGGGATAAATTCAGACTCCTTCTCTGTATATGCCTTTTGATACAATTGCTTTAAGTTTTCATCTTTCTGCTGAAACTCAATGAGTTTTACACAGGTAAAGATATTTGCATGATTATTTATTTATTCCTGTTTTATCTTAACTAACTGATCGAATACAGTCTCTGCTAATGCCACTTCAGATTTCTTATCTGTACCCTTTGATCTCTCCTCCTTCAACTGGTGACTCTGTGACCTCATTACTACACAAACAGGGAAGATTCCCAAGTCAGATTCTTGCAGTGCTTTAGTTGCTTGAGTATCCAAAGGTCTTTCAACTACAGTAGGCAGCACACCTACCAGTGAATCAGCTGTATCATTCACAAGGACAAATTGTTTTCCTGGAACCGATACTTTGTCCAGTACTCCTATACACATTCTCCACTCTTTTCTAGTCACTCTAGCATCATTTTACATAATTGAGCACTTTTTGTCTCACCATGAACTCTTGTTACCAGTAACTTTTCTGGCAATAGTCCTTCAGGAGTATATTCCTCCACATCCTTCAGCATCACAGACTGAGAGAATCCTGTGTCCCTTAATATTATAACCTCTTTACTTGCTACTCTAACATGAATAAACTTTACCTTTTCAGGTATATTTTTAAAGCAGATCTGGTATTTCTTCCTTAACCAACCTCTGATCAGCTTGTGCACTCTGATGCAGCTTTCTCGCTCCCACGGTTACCACTCCAACAACACTTCCAGGGTTATCCTGCTTTCCCATGCCTGGCTTTCCTGTGCTTTTCCTAGCCCACCAACACTGTGATTTCATGTGATCTACTTTATTGCAATAAAAACACTGGAGCTTTTACCTTCTTCGTCCCCTTCTGGGGTTTCCTTTTTACGCTGTGATAAGGTCTCCTTATGATCTTCACTGAGATCTATCTCACCCTTTCCACAGGAGGATTTCTCTTTTCCCCAACTTCTATCCCTCATGGATTGAAATTGATGCAGGAAGTCAGACCGTGATTTATGGACCAACTCATAATCATCAGCCACTTCAATTGCTAAGCTTGCCATTTTTAACTCTCTGCTCTGCCAAATGAATTTGCACTATGTCAGGCAGTGAATTTTTAAACTCCTCCAAAATAATTGTCTCTCTAAGGGTATTGTAAGTTTGTTCTATTTTTAAAGCTCGTATCCACCTACCAAAATTACTTTGTTTAATTCTTTCAAACTCAATATAAGTTTGACCAGGGTTCCTCCTTAGATTCTTTAAACGTCTGTAGGCTTTCTGGTACCAATTCATATGTGCTTAAGATTGATTCTTTTCCCTACTCATACTCCCCAGATACCTGCTCTGATAGTGATGTGAATTCCTCACTAGCTCAACCCACAAGTTTGGTTTGGATCAACAAAACCCACACACTGACTGGCCATTGCATTTGTTTAGATTCTTTTTCAAATGAAATGACAAGGGCTTCCACATTCTTCTCATTAAATTTAGGCCTTGTTTGAACATACTTAAACAGTTTCTCACTAGGCTTCTGACTGCCAGGGGCTTGCTCATCCTCACTCTCTTCCTCACTAAACCTACCTTCAGCCTGCATCTCCATCCTTTTGTGCTGACTTCCCTTTTTAAGTGTCAATTTCTAAAGTTCAATCTCTTTGCTTTTTCTTTCTCTTCTGCTAGAGTTCTTCATTATCTTTCTTTCTCTGTGGCTAAAGCCCTTAATGTGTTTGCTTTTTCTCTCTCTTCTGATTTTAATTGTAATTCAAATTGTTTCATTTCTGCTGCCCTTTCCTTATCTCTCCCCTCTAACTCAAGCTGCTTCATTTACAATCGAATTCTTGCCGTCTCTACAGATCCTGATAGTGTTTCCAGCAAATTTGAATACTGAGCTACTGCTGAATTCATCTCATCTTTCCTCACATTAGGAGGTAAATTCAACCCTAGCTTGTCTATTAATTCCTGCAGTTTGGTCTTATCTGCCTTTTGCAAAACCCCCGAGGTCACTTCTTCCACCTCCAGGAACTCCTTGGTGATTGAAAGAGCCATTGCCATCCGAACACGGTTTAAACCAACCAAATCAACACCCGAAATAAAAGACACTAGCAACTACCACTCGCTGTTTAAATCCCGCAAAAAGCCCCCAGTCTGTCATGGACTAGGTCTGACTGTAACTTTGCTATTTGTTTAATGAGGTGTACAGTGGATATTCCTGGAGTACATCAGCTTGGTCAACTGCCAAGTTTTAAACAAACAAAATTTATTTGCAAAATTATAAAATGAACTACAAGGAACAGAAAACAGAATACCCGATAACTTATCCTATCCAAACCCTACCTAATGAGGCTGTTCTGAAAATTCCTGCAACAATCCCAGTACACAGATCCCTAAGCACAAACAGCAAACAATGGCACAGGCAGCATACAGTTCAAAATCAGAAGGGCAGAAGGACAGAGAGAAGGCTTTCAGTTTCCCCCATGACTCTACTCCCTCCCGTACTGAACTGAAGAGCTAGAGAGCTGGCCACGTCCCCTTGACAAGACTAAGTTTTCAAAAGGTCTTTCAAGCTTTTGATCTGAAGCAGTATTTGTTTGGGGAAACAACAAGGCCCCAGTGAACCATTCAAAGTTCAGGCACGATGGAGCCTGGCCAATTATCCCCTCTCTAAAAAAAACTCAAGGGCAAACTAACTTGTACCAGACCATTACTGTGACAATTGTTGGGGTCTTATAATCCAATCCAATCAAAGTGATCACCCCTTTCTTATTTTTAGTTCATCCATATAGCTAGACAATCACCCAGGAATATTCTGTCTAAGTACAAGTTGAATTCCCTAATCAAAAACATCATTCCCTCACCTCTCTTGTGCACCTTTTTATCCTTCTGATAACATCAACATGCCAAGCATTAAGCTGCCAATTATCATCCTCCCTCAGCCAAATTTCTGCAAAGGGTATGATATCCCAGTCCCATGTTCCTATCCATACCCTACGTACATCTGCCTTACCTGTCAGTCCTCTTGCGTTGAAATAAATGTGTTTAATTCATTATTTTTCCTCATAGCCCGCCATGCTCTTGCCTGCCTTGTTTATTGAACTTTCTCCCTTTATCTTCTGTATCAGTTCTCAACCTTTTCTCTTTTCTCATTGTTGCTCCCATCCCTGACCCCCATCACGGTTTAAGAAAATGCAGTCAGAGAGGAGAAGGGTATTATTAAGCAGGAGAGGGGTCAGAAGGGATTTACCAGGATGTGGCCAGGTATGGAAGGTTTGAGTTATAAAGAAAGGCTGAAACGTTTTTTCACTGGAGCGTAGGAGGTTGAGAGGTGACCTGATAGAGGTTTATAAAATAATGAGAGGTATAGATAGAGTTGATGGTAGTTGTCTTTTCCATAAGATGGGGAATTTCAAGACTAGGGGGACATTTTTAAGGAGAAAGTGAGGACTGCAGATGCTGGAGATCAGAGCTGAAAATGTGTTGCTGGAAAAGCGCATCAGGTCAGGCAGCATTCAAGGAGCAGGAGAGTCAATGTTTCGGGCAATTTTTAAGGTGAGGAGTGAGAAGAGAGAGATTTGAACAAGATATGAGGCAATTTTTTTACACCAAGAATAGTTTGTGTGTGGACTTACTGAGAAATGATGGATGTGGGTACAATTACAGCATTTAAAAGATATTTTGATGGATACGTGAATAGGAGAGGTTTGGAGGGATATGAGCCAAGACCAGACAGGTGAGACTAACTTAGTTTGGGATTATGTTCAGCATGGACAGGTTAAACCAAAGTGTTTCCATGCTGTATGAGTCTATGACTCTATGACCAATCAGAAAGAGGCTGGCAAGAAGTCAGGAAAGCTCCAGAGTGCATTGCGATCCGGAACAGATTAGTGTTGGATGACCACATTTATTTCTGGAGAAGGTGGGACGTACAAGTGTTCTGGTTTTCTGAAGGTATTGCTGAATGTGATGGTGGGATTTAAAACTAATTTTTGCAGGGGTCTGGGATACTAAATGGAGGTTCAGTAAAGGTTAATGTACTGAAAAGGATTGAAGAACCCACCATTGCAATGCAGAAATTCGTGCAAATATATTCAAGTTAGTGCAGAATGGAGTGTGGCAAAGATGGATGGTATTTTTTAATGCAAGGAGTCTTGTGAGTAAGGCAGAGGAGTTGTGCGTGTTTATTAATGTATGAGGATCTAATATCATTGCTATCACAGAGATGGTTGTGGTTGAGGAAACAACATGATTGTCAGCACAATATTCTGGGTTATAGAATCTTCAGGTGAGATAGGGGAGATGGGTGAGGGTGTAAAAGAGCTGGTGTCACCACATTGATCAGGGAGTCAGTTACTCCAGTAAGCAGGAATAATATCTTAAAACAAACACAAACAATGCTGCAGAACACAGAAGGTCTGGCAGAATCAATAGAGAGATAAACAGAGTTAATTAGTTGAGTCCAGTACAAGGCTTCTTCAGAGTTGAAAGTTGTAGGAAAATGGGCCTTTATACTTTTGTCAGAGACAGAGGAGGGTGTAGGGGCCAGAGGACCAGTGCAAAAGACAGGGAGCAGCAGCAGCAAGAGAGAACAGCTCCTTCGGGTGATTGATGGCGGTTGCAGCTGCCATGGTGATCGGTCTTCCTGTGGTTTTTTTGTTTCTGCATGGGAGTCGGTTAGGGCAGGGCCCCATGCAGTCCCAGATCCTTGGCTGGCTCTGGCTCTAGCACTGAGGTCACAGATGAGGCCTGAGCCAGGATCCCGATGACTGGTGGCAGCTTCGCAGGGAGAGCAGTAGGTAGGAGATCAGGCCCATGGCTCCAGCTCAGACATAGAGGCTTGTGGGAGACGTGGCAATGGCAGGGGTGGGTCCATAATTAAGAACTCAGAGCCCAATGACAAGACCCTGGAGCCCGTTACAAAGACCCTGGCTGATGTTAAGCAGTGAATGGAGGAGGAGCGGAGGGTATCAAGAAGACGAGGGAAAGATGAACTCAAAAGCAGTAAAATTTTGCATTAAACTCAGTCTTTCAAGATGACGCTGAATGTGGTGACACATTGCATTTTGCACAAGAGAATACACTTTTTGTTGTATTTTTATATGCAATCATCACTCTTCCAAACCCACTGGTGTTTGTGATTCAGCCAAAAGATCATGCACCTAGCAAAGCTTCTAATGATCCAGCCAGATGGCTAAGCTGACCAGTAAATAACATTTGAAAGCAATGGAAGTTTTTCAGTAATTAGCTCTGGATCTCACACTGAGAGAGCCCTATCTAATCATACAATTCAGAATATTGCTTTACCCTATCAATAACCTACTCCAATACAGATGAAGACTTTTGAATATTAATGTGCTGCTCTTTCAATTGGTGACTTGCTGATAGTCAGAGGCAACAGTGTAGGAACCATACTATTTAATAGTTACTTAACTTTTCCAACTATAGAACTATTACACCTCACTTTAGTAAGCATAGTTATAATTTAGGCGATAACATTTCATGATGGAATGCTAAGAAAGCAATACAGATTTACTTCTCTCTTATAATCTTCTAACTTTAAACATTTGGTTAGAGGTGAGACTGCCAGATCAATGGACAAGCAATCATGTTTTTCCCAAATCCATGTACATTTCATCTTATATAGGGATTACAAAACTGCAGCCACACATTCAAAACTAATTAAAATTTCATTACGTAAAATGAACTCGGGTAGCAGGGGATGACAATTATATTTCTAATATGGGAGAAGACCCGTTCATTTTTAGAAGAAATCTTAGATAGCTTTTCTTTGGCTGAAGTTCAACTTGGTTTGGATTCACTTGGAAGCTATTCCTTTTAAAACCAGCGCTTTGCCCAAACCCTGAGGACAGGGAATGAATGCCCTTTGATCGTAACTGTTCTGAAAATATATCATTTAACTCAATAGAAATGTTTAGTGTGGAAATTGAATGATTAGCTAAGTAGAGTTACACCTGTTATGAAACACAGTAAGAGGCTGACTTCTGACTCAACAAGAATAATCCATTCATGAGAAGTTGAAGGACTTTTGGCCAAAAGGAGTGTCCTCATTTTACTTCCAATTCTTGTGCAAGTGGAAGAATAGTTCATTGATGTCTGAAAATGGACCGAAGGCATTTATTTCGGTTCTTACTGAATGACAATCGGCCAAACCCTCCACAGGATACGGTGAGTATTTCAACAAAACAAAACAGTAAAAATCCATGTAAGACAATTTGAGATACTGTTGATTTGTAGATTTTGGTCATTGTGAATTGTAGACTCTCTGTGGACATCTGGCTGTTTCTAACCTGACAGACATTGCTGCTAAATAGAGAACTGCACCATTTTCCGATAGTTGTGGGAGTGGTGACTATACATTTCACTTGAGATCTAGTCTGAGAAAGATTAATGTCTGAGCTTGCCATTTCAATTCTTTCTCCCAGGATACCGCCAATGAACATGGTGCTGTGGGTGATGAGAATGTGGAACGGCGTAACTGGTCTTCGAAGATTGATTACCTGCTCTCAATGATTGGTTATGCAGTGGGTTTTGGGAATGTTTGGAGATTTCCTTACCTGGCTTACAAAAATGGAGGAGGTATGGTAGAGAAATTAAAAATATCGGAGAGTAAGAAAGGCAGAACTAAATGGATCGATTTGTTGACTTATCCTGAAAATTGTAGTTCAGTAAATAACAAATGTTTATTGCACTAAAAATGATATAGTAAATAATGCAGAGTTAAACAATTTCAATGTGAACTGGTAAATTCAATCCCACAGCTAACAAGTTTGACTACTATTTCCTTATGAAGAGAGAGATATGTCAAGGTAATAGTTTAAAATTAGCAATGTGATGCATCAAATATATGCTATTTATAAACCAAAGTAAATGGTTCATTTATTAATTTGCAATGTATTTTCAATTGATATTGTTTAGAATGCATGAGCCATCCACATCAGATATATTTACTGCACAATGTGTGAAATCCTCAGAAGAGCAGGCTCCTCAGTCAGGCCCTGTGTTCAGGTTTGTACATTATCATCAAAACTGCTCAAATCAGGACTCTTCACAACCCACACCATTGGATTGATGGAAACCAAGCGCAAATGTATAAGAAATGTCACAACATGGCTGTGTAAAGTGACCTGAAAAGATATCTGATTGTGTTGGAGAGTGAAATTCACAAAACGGGAATTTGGACATTCGTAGAGATTTCAGGGTAAATTTTAATCCACCCACATAGTGTAAGCATGGAGTTTCACTTGAAAATTGAAATCCTTTCCGCTATTTTCCAGGTGCATTCCTTATTCCCTATTCTGTCATGCTGGCCCTTGTTGGGATACCATTGTTTTTCTTGGAGTGTTCCTTTGGTCAGTTTGCCAGCCTTGGGCCTGTTGCAGTGTGGAGGGCTGTGCCTATGTTACAAGGTGAATGTTTATTTTATCGATACAGTTGCAGCAAATTCGGAAAAGTAATAGTGTTGATTTAATAAATAATAATAAACCTCCCTTATCTGACAAAAGTTAAAGCAAAGCTTGTGAAGTAATGTTGCACTCTGATCTGCCATACACGTTATTAGATGTGGTACATGCTGTCTATTGGTTTTTGGCTCATAGTTTGTCAGGTTTTTTTTAAAAAATGATGAATTGAAACCCAGGATTCGGGACCTAACACAGCAGAGTGACATCACTGGTAAGGCATAAGTTCATTGGTTGATAATAGCTACTAACATGACTATTATTGGCTACTTTCAGGTTGAAGGTAAATAAGGGAAATATTTAAGGTTACAAATTAAAAGATCAGTTGGAATTTTTTGAAAAAAAACAAATTAAGAACTTTTTAAATAAAATCGAGATGTAGGGCTAGACAATATCTTGTAACTGCATGAAATTGGAGTTGATGGACCCTACTGAGGAGCTGAAAATGTGTTGCTGGAAAAGCGCAGCAGGTCAAGCTGCATCCAAGGAGCAGGAGTATCGACGTTTCGGGCATGAGCCCTTCTTCAGGAATGAGAAGAGTGTGCCAAGCAGGCTAAGATAAAAGGTAGGGAGGAGGGACTTGGGGGAGGGGTGTTGGAATTGCGATAGATGGAAGGAGGTTAAGGTGAGGGTGATAGGTTGGAGTGGGGGTTGGGGCGGAGAGGTCAGGAAGAAGATTGCAGGTTAGGAAGGTGGTGCTGAGTTCGAGGGTTGGGACTGAGACAAGGTGGGGGAGGGGAAATGAGGAAACTGGAGAAATCTGAGTTCATCCCTTATGGTTGGAGGGTTCCTAGGCAGAAGATGAGGCACTCTTCCTCCAGCCATCGTGTTGCTATGGTCTGGTGATGGAGGAGTCCAAGGACCTGCATGTCCTTGGCGGAGTGGGAGGGGGAGTTGAAGTGTTGAGCCACGGGGTGGTTGGATTGGTTGGTCCGGGTGTCCCAGAGGTGTTCTCTGAAATGTTCCGCAAGTAGGTGGCCTGTCTCCCCAATATAGAGGAGGCCACATCGGGTGCAGCGGATGCAGCAAATGATATGTGTGGAGGTGCAGGTGAATTTGTGGCAGATATGGAAGGATCACTTGGGGCCTTGAAGGGAAGTAAGGGGGGAGGTGTAGGTGCAAGTTTTGCATTTCTTGCAGTTGCAGGGGAAAGTACTGGGAGTGGAGGTTGGGTTGGTGGGGGGTGTGGACCTGACGAGGGAGTCACGGAGGGAGTGGTCTTTTCGGAACGCTGATAGGGGAGGGGAGGGAAATATATCCCTGGTGGTGGGGTCCGTTTGGAGGTGGCGGAAATGATGACGGATGATATGAGGTTCAATGTGACCACATCTGTGACAAGTGTTCGTTTCTCTTGTGTATGGCCTGTCCTTCTTTGTGTGTGGCTGCATCAAGCTGTGTGTAGCTCCTCAGTACACAAACACTAAATCTGACTATGTACTGAGGTTCTACTTGTCCCTGGTGTTGTGAAGGATGGGACTGGTCTTGTTGCTGCAGACTGCTCCAAGGAATTTGACTGTTCCATATCGCTTTTCCTTTGTGAAGAATTTCAAAACACTTTTCATCACAGGTCTATTAGGAAGAGGTCAGTATGTAACGTCCTCAAGACCCTATGGGAAAAGGACAGGTTAGTCAGCAGACTGTCAAAGTCATTTCGCAGAATGCCTCATCGCCAGAATTTTCCAACAAGCACCATGACATCACTTGGCTCATGGTGAGAAGGGCAGTAGCTGTGAGATTCTTCACGTACGCCTGGATTGTCTGCGCCACTGCATGTTGCCTACAAATCGGTTTAAGGAGGGGGAGTTTGTGACTGTCTCACATCTCCTGCTGGAATATGCCTTTGCAAAGAGAGACTGGAGAGAGATGCCACAACTGTGTCACTCGCCCATCTCCACTGACTTGCAGCTGTCTGCACTGGACCCGCTGTTATAGGAGTCACCATTCTTCAGGCCCCATCTCATCACTGCTGGGCCCATTTCAATGCTGCCTCCAATACTGGGTAGACTGTTGGGCCCCACAACCAGGAGTTCCCACTCCGGGCCTCCCGTGATCCCAGCCAGGAGTCTCCTGCTCCGCTGATGCCTTGGTGACACCAGGTGTCCCCGCTCTGGGCCTACTGCGAGCCGGAGTGCCTCATTCCACTGACAGGCCAGTCTGCAGGTGTGCCAAGATTCCCACTCCAGCCACCGTCCTCCAATATGCCAGCACTGGCACCTTAAAGAGTCCATCACCTCCATCTCCGATTGCTGGAGGTACAGGGGAATGTCCTTGCTACCATCACTGCCACCTCCAATTACCGGAAGGCTGTCACCACTCCGTGTAAAGCCTGCTCTTGTTGCCTCTGACCAACCCACCAAAGAAACGAGAAATGAAAAGAAAAAAATCAAGAGAGAGCAGAAATTAAAAGATTTTTAAAAAGTAGATGGAAGTGGATGAGCTCTAGATAAGAGTCTGCATGCAGCCCTGCTACACTGTCGCCATCTTGGAAAATTGAGGGTTTGCAGAGCAAAAATGACCCTGACGAAAGTTATGTCCAGGCCTCCCAGCAGCAGTCAGGATATGGGTCAGAAAATAAATCAGGAGGTAGAAAAGGCATGTAAAAAATGATGCACAATTGCAGTAATCATGGGAGTCTTCAATATACAACTGGACGAGGAAAATCAGGTTGGTAGGGGATCCAATAAAAAAGGGATTTGCAGAATGTCTACGAGGTGATTTGTTCGAGCAACTTGTGATAGAGCCCTCCAGGGGACAGGCAATTCTGGATTTGGTGCTGTGTAATGAGGTAAACTCGATTAAGGAGCTTAAGGTGAATGATCCATCGGGGGCAGTGGCCATAATATGATAAAATTCACCCTTCAGTTTGAAATGGAAGAGCAGGAATCTGGTGTAAGATCTTTACAATTGAGTCAATGCAACCAGAAAGCCATGAGGGAGGGGCTGACCTGAGTTGATTGGAAGGGGACCATAACAGGGAGGACGGTAGAGCAGCAATAGCAGGAGTTTCTGGAGGTAGTTTGAGGGGCAAAACAGAAATTCATCCCAAGGAAGAAGAAACATAGTAAAGGGAGGATGAGGCAACCACGGCAGACAAGGGAAGTCAGGAATAGCATAAAATCAAAAGGAAAAGCATCCAATGTGGTGAAAATTAGTGGGAAGTCTGGAAATTTGGAGGCAGTTAAAAACTAGCAGAGGATACTTACAAAAGCAATAAGGGGGAAGAAGATGAAATCTGACGATAAGCAGATTGTAATATAAAAGAAGATTGCAAGAGTTGCTTTAGATGCATAAAAGGTCAGAAAGAGGTGAGAGTGGACATTGGACCATTAGAAAATGAGGCTGGGGAAGTAGTAATGGGGAACAAAGAAATGGTGAAGAAAGTGAATAGGGACTTTGCATCAGTCTTCACTGGTGGAGGCACCATTAGTGTGCCAGGATGTCAAGAGTCAGGAGGCAGAGGTGAGTGTAGGGGCCATTCCTGTGGGGAAGGTGCTGGGGAAGCTGCAAGGTCTGTAGGTGAGTAATTCAGCTGGGTCAGATGGACTACACCCCAGAATCCTGAAGGTGATAGCTGAGGAGATTGTACAGGCATTGTTGGTGAACATTCAGGAATCACTGGAGTCAAGGAAGTTGCCAGGCAACTGGAAAATGGTTACTGTAACATCCCTGTTTCGGAAGGTATGGAGGCAGAAGGGAGGAAACTATCAGCCGGTTAGTCTGACCTTGATCATTTATAAGATTTTACAGTCCATTATTAAGGGTGAGATTGTGGAGGGTTTGGAAGTGCATGGTAAAGTAGGGCTGAGTTAGCACAGCTTCATCGAGGGTAGGTCATGTCTGACAAGTTTGTTAGAATTCTTTAAGGTGGTAATGAGCAGGTTAGACGAAGGAGAACCAATGGATGTGATCTATTTGAATTTCCAGAAGGCCTAAAATCAGGAGCCATGTATGAAGCTGCTAAATGGGATATGAGCCGGTGGTGTTAGGGGCAAAGTCCTGATATTGTTAGATTAGTGTGGAAATAGGCCCTTTGGCCCAACAAGTCTACACTGACCCTCCAAACAGTAACCCATCCAGACATGGATAGAGGATTGGCTGACTGGCAGAGGGCAGAGATTAGGGATAAATCCACCAGTTCCACAAGGACTGTTGGGACCACAACATTATACATTAAGAATCTGGACAAAGGGACTGGGGGCATCGTTGCTACGTTTGCAGTTGTTGCAAAGATTGGTAGAGGGACAGGAAGGGCTGAGGAAGTGGGAAGGCTGCAGAAGTACTTACAGTAGTGAGGAGACTGGGCAAAGAAATGGCAGATGGAATACAGGATGGGAAATTGTGAGAGTTATGCAATTTGGTAAGAAGAATAGAAACAAAGACTATTTTCAAATTGGGTAAAAGCTTTGGAAAACCGAAACATAAAGGGTAGGAGTTTAGGATTCCCTTAAAGTTAACATGCAGGTTCAGTTGGCAGGTAGGAAGGCAAATATAGCGTTAACATTCATTTCAAGAGGGTTAGGATTTAAGATCAGAGATGTGCTACTGAGGTTCTATAAGGCTCTGGTCAGACGGCATTTGAAATATATGAAAATGTTTGGACCCCATGTCTCAGAGAGGATGTTCTGGCCTTGGAGGGGTCCAGAGGAGGTTTACAAGAATGATCCCAGGGATGAAGGGATTGTCAAATGAGGAACAGTTAAGGACTCAAAGGAGCCGAGGAGGATTTACAGAATAATGACATTTACAGAATAATGAAATTTACAGAATAATGAATGGTCTGAATAGAGTAAACCTGGAGAAGATGTTTCCACTCATGGGAGAGACTGGGACATGAGGGAACAGCCTCAAGTTGAAGGGACAACTCATCAGAACAGAGATAAAGAGGAATGTCCACAGCCAGAGGGTGGTGACTCTGTGGAACTCATTGATGCAGCAGGTTGTGGAGGCCAAGTCAGTGAGTATACTCAAGACAGAGATAGATAGGTTCTTGGTGGCAAGGGGTTCAAGAGTTATGGGGAGAACTCAAGAGAATGAGGTTCAAAGACATATCAGCCATGACTGAATAGCAGAGCAGACTCAGTGGGATGAATGGCCTAATTCTGCTCCTATATCTTATGACCTTATGGCCTAAGACTGGGCATGTATGATTATCACCACTCACAATGATAATGGTGTCCTAAAGAATTAGTGAGAGGGCATATAAAGGTGAAGACAAGGAGCATCATTCTTGTAATCTAGACAAAGAACTATAACATAATTAACATTTCCTGTTTAATACAAAAAGCCTTTGAAATCTTTACTGTTGGACACTGAATGTTGAAGCAGCCAACATAATCGACTAAACAAAACCGATATTTCCCCAAAGGTGTGGTCAGCCACGGCAGTCTCCCTGTTCTGTCCTGTACTCACTGAAAGAAAATCCAATTTGGTTGAATGACCAGCCAAATGCATGTCAAATACATTATTTTAAATCAATAATTCACAAACCAGACTCCCCTGTTCTTTCTTCTGTTTTCAGGTGTGGGGATTGCTGTGATGCTTCTGATTACAATGTCCAACATTTCGTACAACTGCATCGTTGGCTACAGTCTATACTACCTGTTTGCTTCCTTCCAATCACCCCTACCATGGGCAGACTGCTTCAGTTGGTGGGGAGCAGATGAAACATGCAGCAGGACCCCCAAAGGTACAGTGTTAGCTTCTACTGGAGAAAGTGTACACACTGACTGTTCATTGTTCATTCTGTCAGTCTGAGTGAGGGACAGAGATGAACAATAGTTTCAGTGACCATCCTCATTGTGGCCATACAGCAGAAAGACTCGGATAGAAAGCAGCAGCAGGAATCATGGCACTGAGTCACTGGAATAGCAGGACAGTCAGTCAGAAATAAATAGTGAAACATCAGAATTTAACAGTCTTTCACATGTCTCATGTTTACTTTCACCTTGTCAATAAGTCTGTGTTGTGTTCTTTCTGACTGCGTTCATTGTTTGTATCTCTCTCCATCCCTGTATTGTGTCTCACACTGACTCCCTTCTCTGTCTATTACTGTGTTTTTTGCAGCTATCATTTTCTTAACTTATTCTCTTTCTCTGAGTTTTTCCAAATATCGATCATCTCACATATATTTCTTACACAGTCTGACTCTAAGACACACAGAGTTTTTGTTGCAATTATTTTAATGTCTCATCTCTTTAATTTCATCTCATCTTCCACAATAACACTATTTAACTCAGGATGTCTCATGTCACTAACAAAGGTTCATGTTGTGTGAATTGACAAGACTTAATGTGAAATCTTGATGTGAGTCCAGTTGAAATTTCTGAAACAGAGGACAAAATACTTCAGCTTTGAAAGAAAATCTACTTTTAAATAAACTGGAATTGTGGGTGTTCCCCTGACCATACTGTACAGACTGGGGCTGTGGGTGATCCTGGACATCAACTACAGTCTGCACAATATGGTAATAAATCACCCACAGTCCCAGTCTGTACAATACAGTCAGGGATCACCCACAGTCCCAGTCTGTACAATACTGTCAGGGATCACCCTCGGTCCCAGAGTGTACAATACAGTCAGGGATCACCCACAGTCCCAGTCTGTACAATAATGTCAGGGATCATCCACAGTGCCAGTCTGTACAATACTGTCAGGGATCATCCACAGTGCCAGTCTGTATAATACAGTCAGGGATCACCCACAGTCCCAGTCTGTACAATACAGCCAGGGATCACCCACAGTCCCAGTCTGTACAATACTGTCAGGGATACACCTACAGTCCCAGCTTGTACAATACAGTCAGAGATCATCCACAGTCCCAGTCTGTACATTACAGTCAGGGATACACCCAGAGTCCTAGTCTGTATAATACAGTCAGGGATCACTCACAGTCCCAGTCTGTACAATACAGTCAGGAATCACCCACAGTCCCAGAGTGTACAATACAGTCAGGGGTCATCCACAGTGCCAGTCTGTACAATACAGTCAGGGATCATCCACAATGCCAGTCTGTACAAAACAGTTAGGGATCACTCACAGTCCCAGAGTGTACAATACTGTCAGGGATCATCCACAGTCCTGTATTTTTGAATTGAAGAGCTTCATATCTTTATTCCAAAAAAACACTCTCGAAATTTTAGGGCATTTCCATTATCCAATATTCCAGAAGAATAGAACTCAGTTTTTCTCTGCCTCAGACGAACTGATGGAAGCTGGTACAATTAAAACATTTAAAAGTTAGCTGGATGTGTATATGAATGTGAAGGGTTGAGATGGATATGGGCCAAATGTTGGGAAATCGGACTAGATTAATTTCGGATATGTTTTTTAGCATGGACAAGTTGGACTGAAAGGTCTGTTCCTGTGCTGTACATCTCTCTGACCCGATGACTCTTGATGTTATTTGTTCCATTTAGTATTTCAAAATGCGTGACGAAGTCATCTTTTTAGTTTTTAATTTACAAAGAATAGAATCATTGTCTGTCTAATACCATACAGTTCGGGACATCTATCAACACCCAGAAGACATGGATTTTCCATTATACACCCACAGAATTCAGTGATGGAAGTCCTTATCTCCATAGGCCAGGACTCATTCAAGTAGCGATCGATTTCTACATCTTCTACTTCAGAATTTGGAATGTTACATCTTGCCAAAAATAATTCAGATATGAAGAAGTTATTTTTGAGCTAAAATTACAATGTAATTTTTGAAAACAGTTGTTTCATCTTATCCTTGAGATTTATGTTATTTGAAATTTCATTTTTACATTGCTAATTTCTGAAAGTGAATTGATAAGAGTACATTCAACAATGTGGTTCATCTGGGCTCAGAGTAATTAGGGATGTCCGTAAGATAATTAGACCATAAGATATAGGAGCAGAATTAAGCCAATTGTCCCATCGGGTATGCTCCACTATTCGATCATCACTGATACGTTGCTCAAACTCATTCTTGTGCCTTCTCCCTGTAATGCTTGATCACCTTACCAATTAAGAACTATTTTATCTCTGCCTTAAATTCACCCAATGACTTGGCCTCCACAGCCCTCTGTAGCAATGAGTTCCATAGATTCATCACTCTCTGGCTGAAGAAATTTCTCCTCACCTCAGTTCAAAAGGGTTATCCCTCCACTCTGAGACTGTGCCCTATAATCCTGGCCTCTCCTATGCATGGAAACAACTTCTCCACATCTACTCTATCCAGGCCTGTCAGTATTCTAAAAATTTCACTGAGATACACCCTCAAGGAAAGACACAGAGTCCTCAACTGCTCATCATGTGATAAGCCCTTCATCCCCAGGATCATTCTTGTAAACCTCCTCTGAATCTCTTCCAATGCCAGCACATCCTTCCTTAGATACAGGGCACAAAACTGCTCACAATATTCCAAATGAGGCCTGACCAAAGCTTTACACAGATTCTGCAGTACATCCCTGTTCTTGAGTTCTAGCTCTCTTGAAGTGAGTACTAACGTTGCATTTACCTTCATAACTGCCAATGAAACTTACATGTTAACTTTAAGGGAATCCTGAACCAAGACTCTCAAAACCATGAGTACTTCAGATTTCTGAAGCCTTTCACCATTTAGAAAATAGTCTATGTCTCTATTCTTCCTACCCAAGTGCACTTCCTCATACTTTTCCACATTGTATTCCATCTGCCACTTCTTTGCCCACTCTCCTAACCTCTGTAAGGCCTTCTAAAATCTCCTCACTTCTTCATCACCACGTGTCCCTTCACCTAGCTTGTCTCATCTGCAAACTTAGCAACAATGCCCTTAGCTCCTTCATCCAGATTGTTAATGTATAATCTGAAGGTCCCAACACTGATACCTGCAGAACTCCACTAGTCACTGGCTGCAATACCCAAAAAAGCCCCTTTATCACCACTCTCTGTCTTCTGCAGCCAATCCTCTATCCATGCCAGTACTGTGCCCCAAATGTCATGCGCTCTTATCTTATTTAACAGCATCCTGCTTTAGTCACCAATCAGCTGAAAAGCTTTTAAAATTAAATGCATCACAAACTAAATATAAATGCATTCTTTTTGTGTGTAACCAAAGCTAGAGAAGGAAATCTTCTTTATGAAAATCCTCCACCTCACTAAGAAAGCTTCAGTACAATCAATAATTAACAATCTGCTCTGAAAACCCTGCACATGGTTTCACAGCTGTGACACCCTGCCCCAACGTCCTCTGGAAATGTGATATCACCCCCAGTTCTCTGCCGATATGAAACCTGTCCCCACCCTCCCATTCACTGTTACCATTGGACTCCATCCCCCTCCACCAATGTTGTTGCTACTGGAACCGACCAACAAGACTGCTCCCCTCCCCACAAAAATTCTCCTATCATCCTCAAGTTACCCTCAACACTGGACTATTTAGCAAACTCCATTGGTATCCTGCACCATGGCATCTTACCCACTTGGCACACTACACCTCCTCAGCTGGCACCTTATCCACCTGGCAACCTGTCACCCTGCTCCTATCCACATGGAATTTTACATAGCTCTCGATTTGCATGTCTGCACCCTACCTACATGCACCCTATTTAGCTGGCACCCTTTTCCCATCAGTTTAGCACCTTCCCTTCCCTGCACCCTAACACACATTTATGTTATGAACTTCCTGTTTGACAGCAGCTGTCAGGAACATTAAAATGTGAGAAGACAGCAGTTGTGAAAAGGGGTTTTGCTTTCCCCTGGCAGGCTCTGTGCTGTGAAAGCACTGTCAGATTGAAAATGTGGCTCCCCATTTCTGAGAGAGCCCTGAGTTGAATCTACCGCTCAGAACTGTGGAGCTCCATTCATTCATTTTGTAAAACAAGGAGTGGTGTAGCAAGGTATGTGAGACTCTCCTTCCCTGGATAATCCAGCCCATTATAATCCTTAAAGTCTTCTCCAATAACTACTAGTGAATACTTTTGAAGTAACTTTTTATATACAGTACCATTTTAATTTGGTTTTCTAATTACTTTTATGCAGACTTTTATCCAACAAGAGATTAAGCAGATTGAGCACCAGAGCAGGACTGTGCTGAGAGTGAGTGCACGGACTGTACCTCTGTGTTCTGATCTATGCATGACCTTACCCATGTAATCAAAAGGATTAACTAATTCAGTCAGAGTGAAACAGTGACCCTGGTTATATTGAAATGGAATGCAAAATTGATGTACAATACTGAAACATATTTTCCAGAGACTCTCTGCAATCTCACTCTGACTGATGGATATTTTGAAATCGTTAATATAATACAGCTGCAGGAAAACAATGGATCTTGTCCAAATAGATCAGAAATCTCCAATCCTCACCAGGGCCCGAGTGAGCAATACTGGGAGTAAGTACATTGCTGCAGATAGCTGCACCAATAACCTACACAGCTGGGCCAGTAACTCCTCTTGGGTTGGTTAGTTTGTTTATATGTGTTTAATGAGAGAGAAGCTGTTTCATTTTGATTGAGGTATTATTTACATTGCACACTTGTTACAAAATGGCATCATGGAAAGGAAACTTTTACTATTTAATATTCCTCTGGTTTCTAAGCATTGTAACTTTGACAATATTTATAAAGCAAAACACTTTTCTTTGTTTTCTTGCTCTTCAAGGATAATATTCATGACCAGAATTCTTAAACATGAAATGGTTAGAATCATGTGTGACTGATGTTCATTTCTCTGCTTTTAATTGTAATAAGTTATTATTTTAACACACAGTCCTGGGACTGGATTTAGATTAACTGTCTGGAGGTAGATACCATGTGTAGGAAGATGAAGGAGCTGAATTCATTGGAAGACATAGTGACTAAACCAGATAGGTTTCACAGTGCATTGTGAAGCAGTCAGTGAAACATTGTCAGAAACAGCTCTGCAGGGAATCTCCGAGTAAAAAGTGAGGTCTGCAGATGCTGGAGATCACAGCAGAAAATGTGTTGCTGGTTAAAGCACAGCAGGTCAGGCAGCATCCTGTTCCATGGATGCTGCCTGACCTGCTGTGCTTTAACCAGCAACACATTTTCAGCTGCAGGGAATCTCATCAACTTGTTTGAACAAAGCTTTACATTGAAAAATATCAATACACACGAGGGAAAAAATGTCATACAGAATATCAAACTTCAAATTTATTTCTGAGTGCAAGAATCAAAGCTTCTATAAATCAAAAATTAATTTAGATATTACACAACTCTGTTTGTTAAATACATTGATGCATTATGTCTAAAAACATCTGTGTGTAATGAAGAGTGTCCTAACTTACTACATGTTTTTGTTCTTATTTTCTGTAGTAAAGCAGTTTTACGCCGTTCCAGTTCAATGGATGAGACTGGGGAGGTAATCTGGTATTTAGCCCTCTGTCTGCTTCTTGCCTGGCTAATAGTTGGGGCAGCATTATCAAAAGGAATCAAATCTTCAGGAAAGGTAAATGATTGGTGATAAATAGAGTTAAAACTCGTGACAAAGTAACTGTAAAGCTAGAAACGAAAAATAATTTGTGAAGTGTCTGGTTTATCTCCCAGGTGATGTTAACAGTGCCTCTGTGGGAAATGGGAGATTCATAATTCATCAACACTTCAGGCCTGAGGGAGATCTGAAGAACGTTCTCCTGAGGGAAAGAACAGCAACTTCCCCAAATCCCTGCGATGTGTCCCTCATTCTAAGGGTTCACTCACTGACACTGGAATTCTGGGTGAATTTCCAATTGCTGTGGAAGGCTGAGGAAGGATTGGGGGTTGGGGGGAGTGGGGGAGGGGGGTGTGGTGGTGGTGATGGGGAAGGATAGGATCAGGGTTTTATTTGAGTGAAATGAGATTTGTCTGAACATGAGAATGGGACTGAGACCTGAGGAACAATCATTAGGTGAAAACAATAAAATGCTGGTAATGCTCAACAGCTTGTGAAGCACCTGTCAAGACAAACCGAGCTAATCTTTCACTTCCATGGACTTTCATCTGACTGAGATAAATAAATAACAGTTTAAGAGGTTTCTTAAGACGATGGACATGGGGAATATGGTTCGGTGAGTAAAAGGAAGATTCTGTGATAGGTTGGAGAACAACAGAGGTTAACTAACAAAGCTCTGACCTTCATCCCCGTTGTACTGTTGGATAGGTTCCAAACCAAAGAGCATATGTAATTTTAAGGCTGTTAGAAGAATCACAACATGTGAC
Organism: Hemiscyllium ocellatum; assembly: GCF_020745735.1. Classification (NCBI taxonomy): domain Eukaryota; kingdom Metazoa; phylum Chordata; class Chondrichthyes; order Orectolobiformes; family Hemiscylliidae; genus Hemiscyllium; species Hemiscyllium ocellatum. The sequence goes on from NC_083411.1 coordinate 59,841,914, forward strand.
ATTCCAGTGTAATGTGCCTTTAGTAGTTATTAATGTTGAAGGAATATGTTGTAACAGCTGTGTAGCAGTTACTGTGGGTGGAATCTGTTAGTGACATGAGCAGCCTGTGCTAAGGTGAGATTTAATGCAGAATCAGGTGAGAAATCTCATAAGGTCCAACTTGACGTCAGGAACAACTTTCTGTGTCTTTTATGTACCTACCCAGTGAGGAGGTGAGCTTCTTGTGTAAGAATTACCTTTAACTGATTCTTTTCATTGTGTAATTTCCGTTATTATGTCTGAAGACGTGTGTCCCCTTAAGAAGGGTTCGAGATTGGTCAAAGGAATCGACAAATGCGGTCTATTCAAAAAACAAGGGTCATTAGTTGATTCAGTTAAGGTACCTTGATGCAATTCTATCCAGCAACACAGAGATTGAAGCTTCTGTGTTCTGGGGAAAAGTTGCGCAATTACATTTGAAAATTACACATTATTTACATGTTTTTAAAGAAATAGTACAGTCTTAATTACAAGAAAGACCAATCACATATGATTTACAGCGAATTAATCTAATGATATTTTCTGGAAAAGGGTTCTGAACTACAAAAAAATGTCCAATCAATTGTAATATGGTGATATGATTGAAGACAGGCTAATCCAATGGTATTTCCTTGAAGAAGGATATATAATTTACGTAAATTGTCATGCCATGTATTAGTTCAACGTTTGTTCAAATGGTCAATTCATGTATCAGTGTTTATCTTATGAAAACTCTATTGTCCTCATCTTTCAACTGCAAGTTAATTCTGCAAATCAGCAGTATGTTCAGCAGTATGATTCACAGGCCATTTTATAGTATTCTTTTAAATCGAGAAACCATTTTGTTGGAATAAAAATCTTCATATTTTGTTGCCTAAATTCAAATTTGAGATCCTCATGTCTATAGGTTTAGCAGTGTTTAAATAAGCACATTATAACAAGGTATCACAAAACAAAGTCTCAACATGCAAACCCTGTGAACTAGATGAAAACGCAATCCTTGCGTACATCTTCCATGTTACTATTCCTCTTCAGTTTGTCATCTGTTCCCTTCGATGCATTGATGAGAATCCATTTAATTTGCCATTTGGTTGGATAATATTGTCTTTATTCCAAGGTGAATGATGTATAAAAGTAGGCAAAACTTGCTACAAAGGTACAGCAGCTACTGTTTTGGTCTCCTTAGTTAGGGGGTATATTTGTATTGGAGAAAGTTCAGTGAACCTTTGTATTAATTCTTTTGAAAATATAAGTTTGAGCCTGTACTCACAGGAATTTAGGAGACCGAGAAATGATCTTCAAAGATTTCGAATGGTCTTAGAAAGCTTGACCTTCTCAGAGAATCTCGAACAGGGAGCACAGTTACAAAATAAGGTTCTCCAAATGAGATAGAGATGAAGTGGAATTTTTAATCTTTCAAATACTCTTCCTCCGAAAGCAGTAGAGGTCAGATCATTGAATATATGCAAGGCAGAGTTTGACAAATTGTTGATGTACAAGAGAGTCAAAGGTTCTAGAGAGGGCAAGTGTCAGGGTGATCAGGCAGAATCTTATTGCATGGTGGGGCCACATGGCCTTGTACTGCTTCAAGGTTTTATTTTTTTCTGTTGTACCAGTAATACAGGAAAATCTAACAAGGTGCTCTCCATGCTCAGGTGGTTTATTTCACTGCGACATTCCCTTACGTGGTTCTGACCATACTCCTGATCTGAGGGGTTACCCTGGAGGGAGCTTCTAAAGGAATTGAATTCTACATCGGAAGCCAGTCAGACTTCTCCAGACTGGCTGATGCTGAGGTAAATACAGTAATATGAATGATTGAGTCTCATTAGTATTTTTAGTTGAATTGATTCGTGCCTCAGCACATTTACTTTGTTAGCTTGTCATCATTGATTTAAACTGAAAATGTGTTGCTGGGAAAGCGCAGCAGGTCAGGCAGCATCCAAGGAGCAGGAGAATCGACATTCCTGAAGAAGGGCTCATGCCCGAATCGTCAATTCTCCTGCTCGTTGGATGCTGCCTGACCTGCTGCACTTTTCCAGCAACACATTTTCAGCTCTGATCTGCAGCATCTGCAGTCCTCACTTTCATCATTGATTTAAAATCAGTGTATTGCTTTTGAGTCCTTAATTCAATTCTTGGAAATTTTTAACAAAGCTTGTGATGAATTCAAAGAGTCAGTTTAAGGTCTATATCATCCTGCCATTAACAGGAAAGAAGGTCAGGGCATCAGCTATGATGGACGAGAGGATCGAAATTGATGAGGAATTATGATAGGGATTGGGATGCAATAGAATTCTTCCTTCATGCCTCCTCCTTTCTGAAATCTTGGAAATGATTCAGGAGTTTCAGGTGAAATGCCTCATTGACCTACAAAGCAAATACTGACCCACATTTTGCTGTATCAGGGCAATTAGAAAGAGCCACTCTTGATGAGCCTTGTCCTTATCCATTCTATGTCAATGATATTTGGTGCTGCAAGTATCTGGAAGTGGGAGATGGAAATGAAAGAATATTGTCTAAATCTGAAATCTACATTGGAGTGAACATTGGAAAGCAACTGATTATATCTTGAACCAGTCAGATTATCGTACTTGGAATATAACAATGCAAGGACTGAGACAGAAAGGGAAGTGTAAGTTTGAGTGGGTGACTTCCAAGCTGTGATTCCATTCCTCCAGTAGATAGTTTAAGTGCCAGAAATTGTGACTGGCAGTAAGTAAATGCTTGGCATGTCATTAAAAGGCTATTTCAATGTCATGTTTCTTGAAACAAATCTCCAAGGTGATTCAGTCAACAGCATAAGGACAGAAACATCATGGAGCCCAGTGAATGCAAATAGGCAGACGAGGCAATGCCACATTTGTGAAGCTGACAGTGTCCTCATGCATACTGGATAATGATGGCTGGAATTTTGTATTCAGTCCAAAGATACAGCAGTCTTTGTGAATAGACAATGGTGAACACTATTTATTGCTTAATTTTTCTGACAGGAATTGGATTTTGATTTCCATTTAAATCATTTAACCATTGTTTACATAATCCTAGAAATTACAGTGTAATTTTACTGGTTCCTGTTGATATTAAGCTACTGTGATATTATTACAATATGAAAGTGATCATTATTTATGGTAAAAGGTGTTCTTTGTTGTTACTTTCACGAAAAGAATGGAATTCACTATGGTCAGTACAATACTGCAAGTGAGTCAGTCACTGAAAACCATGGCTGGTGAAAGAGTATACAGTCACGTCTTCGATAGTGCAATAGTCACGTTCCGTGTGACCCTGCGCTATGCAAGAATCACGCAATACAAGGAGCACTTACAGTGTTGCCGATGTAATCATGTTCTAGCCAACATACTTTTTGAATTTTTGCACTTTAGAAAAGCGTCCCCAATCGTCAATCACGGTACAGGTAATTTGTGTTAATGAAACGTTCATTATACCAGAAAGACCTGTGTCAGATATCCCAGAGGAAATTTAACTGTAAATAATCGACTGTAGTGATGACTGTTCTGTTTAAGAAGAGTTACTGTTGACCAGAGGGAGCTACTTTGCTCAGTTCACCATGGATTAACCACACGAGTTCTCATTATCTTCACATTAATGTCGTTTATCTGTTGTACATGTTTGTGTTTCATTTCCCTCCAGACATCTATTCTATTTTGTATTACCAGGTCTGGAAAGATGCTGCGACTCAAATTTTCTTTTCTATCTCAGTGGGTTGGGGCACTTTAGTAGCATTGTCATCTTACAACAAGTTCCACAATAACTGCTACAGAGATACCATCATTGTCTGTGTTGTTGATTGTGCTACAAGTGTGTTTGCTGGATTTGTCATCTTCTCCATCCTGGGACACATGGCTCACATACAAGATAAGCCCGTTTCAGAGGTTGCCCAGTCAGGTAAACTAGAGCTGTTAAAATTGTCAAGGGTCAGACAGCTTTAATGTTCTCTCTGAAGTGATTCAACCCAACATTCCAGTGATTCCAGTGTCCAGACACAATAATCAATCCTCAGATCCAAACTGATAGCCAGGCTCTGAAGACACATTGCCATGATGTTTGGTTTATACTGGACAGGGATTGGAGCTGAATAATGCAATGGTATGCCCGGGGTTGAACCCTAGCTCTTAAAAGTGAGCTTTTGAAATAATCACAGAATAGTAAATTTCAAAAGCACTCAGTTAACATTATAATCCGCTGTAAGATTTGCTATTTACCTTAGAATTACATTTCATACAAGCCACATTTTATATTTAAGAAGTAAATTTTGAATGAATTCCATAATATTGTGCTTTTAGGTGAATCAGAGACACTTTTTATTTATTGACGATTAGTTACTGATCATATTATGTGCTCAAATATTCAATTTGACAGTAGTACATTTTAAAAAATGTTTAATATGAAGAGCAAGAAACATGGAAATGTTCTGTGCTAAGCCACTTGTATCGGTTGATGATGCTGTGATAAGTAATTAATGACCAGGTAAAGTTACAATAAAACACAGTTCACACATTCTGATTACTCCAATAGTCTGAGCACTGAGTGGTTTGACAGCCTGAACTGAGGCAGGTATATAGGAACAGGAGTAGGCCACTCAGTCTGAGTAGTTTGCCTCACTACTCCATGTAATAATGAAGGATCAAACATTTCAATGTTTTTTACTCATTCCATTCCCTGACCTTGTACACCACTGAGAATCAGAAATATAATAATCTCAATCTTAAATCTACTCAAATCTTGACCTCCACAGCCCTCTGTGCTGGACAATTCCAATGTTTCACAACACTCTGAATAAACTAATTTCTTGTCAGCTTGGCCCTCAGTGGCATCCCCCTTAGTTTTAAATTATGGCCGCTGGTTTTAGATTCTGCAGACAGAGGAAATATCTTACCTGCAGCTACTCTGTTGTTCTCTTTAACTACGTTGTAAGTTTCATTCTACGAAACTCTAGAGAGTAAGGCCCAGTTTTCCCAATCTTTCTTCATCGGACAGTTCTACCATTCCAGGAGCAAGTCTGCTGAACATTTGTTGCACTCCCTCTATGCAATGACATTTTTCCTGAGAAAAAAATGACCAAACTGTGCACAGTTTCCAGTTGTGGCCTAACCAAGCTGCTATACAACTGAAACAAGACTTCACTATCCCTGTACTCAAATCTTCTTGCAATAAAGGATGACATTCCATGAGGCTTCCTAATAGCTTGCTGCACACACATGTTAACCCTTAGTGACTTAGCACCAAGGAGACTGAGGTCTCTTTGTACAACTACACTTTACAATCCCCAACCATTTAAGAAACACTCTAAATTATCCGTTCAATTATTTCTCCCCATTCTCTACTCTCCAACATTATTCCCTGTTTTAAAATGCCAGTTTCACCAATATATTAGAGAGATTCTTTTTTTGCTTAGATTGCAAATGTCACTCTGAACTCAGTGTTCACTGCTTCTAAATATTATAATTTCTGAATTGAAAGTGATTAGTATTACAAATATATAATAACTAATGTTTTTTATTGTAAACACATATCCGCACAACTTTGGTGACATGAATTGTTTTGCAAATGTTGGCTAATATTGGCAACTGTAATAAATTAAATGAAATGAATGTCAACAACAAGTTAATAGCAACATACATTGTGTCATTTCAATTCTATTCACTGTTCAGGTTTCGGTTTGGTCTTCATTGCCTACCCAGAGGCCCTTGCACAGTTACCGTGGGCACCATTATGGTCTGTTTCATTTTTCTTCATGCTGCTCACTCTGGGAGTTGACACACAGTTTGCAGGTTTAGGTAAAAATGGCATTGCATCACTTTAAAAAATCATTTCTTTTGAAGAAATTATGACAGTGTTGGGCAAAAAAGTGCTGTTGGTGATGTTAGTGGACAAACGCACAACATTTCTTTGTAGCAATTGTTCCCTCATTGTCTGAAAGAAGAATGCAGCTCTTAGTCTTAAATGATTAGCACCTGCATCAAAATAAAAATTGGGGAAAAGTTGCATCGGCATCCAAATGATTTCACAATACAATTTGCACTAACAGCGATGGTGAGGGAAGGCATCGTAGAAGATCAAAATGTGAGTTGGAGTAAATGAGAGAGACGAGGGTCAGTGTTATTAGTAAGTAAGAACGGAGAGTGTATGAGCAAATATTAAAAGAGAAAGACAAACCAGTAGAACTTATTAGCAAAAGCATGCAGCATTCAGAGTTAAGTTGATGAGCTGACAACACAAATAGAGACCAGTCACACCACCTGGTGAAAATTATTGAAATGTGGTTGCAGGAAGATCAGTACTGGGAGTGAAATGTCCTAGGGTAATGAGTATTCCAAAGGGATAGGCAAGTAGGAATAGGAGGTGGAGCTGTTTTATTGGTTAAGGGAGATATCAAGGCGCATTAAGAAAATATATTGGCACTACAAACCAAGATGTTGAATCAATCTGAGTGGAAATAAAAGGCAAGGGAAGAAACCCCTTGGTAGGAATAATTTACAGATTCTCAAACAGTACTTCCAAAGTAGGGCTTAGTATAAATGCGGCAGTAATGAGGGCTTATGAGCCAGCCACAACAGAAATTATGGGTGATTTGTACATAGATATTGATTGGATTCATCAACTTGGCAAGGGGAGTATTGAAGGAAGATTCATAGAGTGTCTGAGGGATTCTTTCTGATGGCAACGTGTCATGGAACCAACTGGCTACTTCACATTTGGTATTGTGTAATGAGGAAGGATTGGTAAATGATCATGTAGTTAAGGATCATCTTGGAAGGTGTGATCACAACATTCTATAGTTTCAAATTCAGATGGCAAGAGTGAAGACAGAGTCATATACAGGAGTTTTAATGTTGGCCAAAAGTCATTATACAGGCCTGAGAAAGCAGTTGGCCCTGGGGGACTGAGGAAAAATATTAAAGGAGCAGGACATTTGAAAAATGGTGGCAAATGCTCAATGAGTTACTAAATATCTGTCAATTAAAGTATATTCCTGAGAGGAAAAGGAATTATAGAAAGGTAAAAGATAATCCATGGCTTACCAAGCAGGTCGAGGATAACATAAAGACAAAAACTAGGGCATATCATACTGCAAATGTTTGAGACACTCTGGAGAATCAGGAGATCAATAAAAGGAAACTAGCAAAAACCATAAGCTCTGACACCAAAAGCTTCTATAAGTATATAAAAAGGAAGAGAGTAGTGAAAGTAAATGGTGGCCCTTTAGAGGATGGAAATGGTGAGGTAATTATGGGAAACTCAGAAATGGCAGAGGCACTAAACCAGTATTTTGTGTCTTTTTCCCGTGGAAGATTATAATTTCTTCCCAAAATCTGCAGTTACTATAGAGGAACTCGGTGAAATTACTAGGGAAAAGGTATTAAGTAAACTGATGGGATTAAAGGCAGATTAGTCCCCAGGACCTGATGGCCTGCACCCTAAGGCAGCAGAGATAGTGGATATATTAGTTACTACATTCCAAAATTTCCTCGATTCTGGAAAGGTGCCAGTGATTTGGAAACACTTTAATGTGAAGCCTGTATTTGAAAAAAGAAATAGGCAAATCATGGAAAATTGTAGATCAATTAGTTTGACCTCGGTCGTGAGGAAGTTGCTGGAGTCAATAATAAGGGAGAGAACTGACCACTTGGAACAACAAAGCTCAATTCCCCAGTGGCAGCATGGTTTCATACAGGACAAGTTGAACTTGACAAAATTGTTGGAATTTTTGAGGATGTAACTATCAAGTTGGATAATGGGGACACAGTGGATGTGTTATATCCAGACCTCCAGAAGACATTGATAAGGTGCTGCATTAAGACCGATACAAAAGGTTAGACCGGAGGGTGTTTGGGGTAGAGAATTGGTTCGGATAGAGGATTAGTTGACTGACAGAAAGCAGAGGGGTGGGATAAATGGGTCCTTCTGGCAAACTGTAACTATTGGGGTAGCACAGGGATCAATCCGCTGACATCAATTGTTGACAATCTATATCAATGAGCTGCCGGGAGGGACAGAATGTAACAAAACAAAATTCACAGCTCGAGAATGAACTAGAATCTGGCAGATGGAATTTAACGTGGATAGGTACAAGGTTACATATTTTGGCAAGAATAATGAAAGAGCAAATTATTAATTAATTCAGAAGCAGATTCAAAGTGCCTCAGTGTAGAGGGATCTGGGTGTCCTTGTGTATGAATCACAGAAAGTGGGGATGTAGGGGCTGCATCTAATAAGAAAGGCAAGTGGAATCTTGGCATTTATTGCAAAAGAACTGGTTTATAAAAGTAATGTTGTCACAATTGTATGAGATGATGTTGAGACCATACTTGGAGTATTGTATCCAGTTCTGGTTTCTTTCCTTGAGGAAGGATGTGGAGATCAGAAGAATGAGGGATGATCTGATTGACACACATAAAATGCTCAAAGGGATTGATAAGGTAGATGTGGAACAGATATTCCTCCTTGTCGGACAGTCTTGAACAAGAGGTCATAGATATAGCCTGAGAGGAAGTAGGTTCAAAACTGGGGTGAGGAGAAACTATTTCTCTGACAGGGTTGTGAATCTGTGGATCTCACTGCCCCAGAGTGCAGAAGAGGCAGAATCAATCAACAAATTCAAGAAAGAAATAGATATGTTTTGATGAAAAATGGGACAAAGGGCTGTGGGAAACAGGCAGGAATTGCAACCACAATAAGAACAGCCATGAATGTGACAAATGGTAGAGTGGGTTTGAAGGGCTGAATTGTCCACTCGCTCCTAATTTCTATGTTCCTCTGTCCAATAGCTATTGTGGTGATTTTCAATCTCAGATGTTAATGTTCTATATCTTTTCTTTGCTCTCATGCCTAGAATTTATCTTTCATTGAGACAGATCTTGCTGTTCAAGAGATGGGGATTTTTATTTACCTGCCTTACAGGGAGCAGGATGGTCAGCAAACTTATTCACTCATGTTGAAACTCACTCATGTTGAAACTCACTCATGTTGAAACACCCTACGTGATATTTGAGGATAACGATGATGCAGTTTTCCTCTGCATCAGAGCAACAGGAAAAATACAACTGGGGGAAAAATACATATCTCAGAGCCAGAAAATGGATGCAGAAACCTTTTACTCCAGGGCTTTGGTGTGTCCAGTGGTGTTTTGTCCTGTCATTGTGCAAGTTATTAATTAATGTCTTCATTTGACATTTTCTTCCATCAGAAACAGTTATGACAGCCCTGCAAGACCAGTTCCCTACATTGGTCCAATCAAAGCGCCTTCTTCTGACAGCTGGTGTTTGTTCGTTATTTTATCTGCTTGGCCTTCTATGTGTGACACAGGTAGGTTGTATTTCAGTGATATCAGCTGTTTTCACATGTACTCAGTAACTGTAAAAGGTGATCAAATTCACAGGATGAAAAAATAAAGAAGGCATTAGTGTTCTGGTCCTTTCTTTTTGCAGTTGTTTAATGTTGTGCAGTGATCATGTCATATTGATATCTTGCTGTGATTCTGAGTTTATTCTCAGATAATCCACTCTTACAATAGGACTGGGAAACAGGACCACGGTTCAGTTTATTATGTCATAAAATTGCTCAGCAGACACATTCGTTATCGCGGTTAGTTGTTACAGGGAAGCATAGCTGCTCTCCCTTTGCAATATGTACTGCATACTGAACAAGTCTATAGCTGTCAGTGACATGTATTATATCACGGTTATATGCTCATCAGCATGTTCTTCTTAAAATGATATTACTATATTCCTGTAACATACATGAATGAAAATAAATATTTCTCAGACTGGTTGTGAGAACTATCACTCCAAAAATAGGTCACTGTGCTTAGGAGTTTAAGAATTGAACTGTTTAAGACTTTAAGTGGTTGTACAATGAATCAATAATTTAATAATCCTTCCAGATCTCATGATCTTCTTTCTGTCCTGTGATCTAGATTTATCAACTGACTGTTCTTGGCTCACTGATATTTTGGTGACTTTCCTTTTGTTAAAGAGGAGATTATTTTCATGGTTGCGTTCAACATTTTCATTCCCTGAGTTTACCTCTGGTGGTGTTCTGTGCACAGTCAGAATGCTCAATGTTAGAATGTCGTACAATTCCCCAAATTATTTTCTATTCCTCTTTCTCATTGTTCCATTAGATATTGTGACTCCTTGAGTTTAAGGCTCACTGCACTTTCTGAGTACTTCTGTGGGTGACCATGTTCTCTGGATGGGATGTATGATTCAAACCTTTTACCACTCTCACAAACTAGATAATTCCACACCCAGATGTCAAATGAGTGCTGTTTTTATTCTGCCTGAATGTTCAAGATGTTTATCCCATATTTACAGGAAATTGGACTGTTCATGACTTGGCAAATGTATCCTGACTTGCTTTTTAATGTGATTGTTGCTGGTAATAGAAAGCCCATACCTAGACGTATTGTTATGAAGTGTGACATGGCAATATGGAGATGGTGTCCAGTTGCTCATTTCATGACGGATGGCTGAATAGTATGAACCATTTCATTCAGCAAAAATATTGGGTCTGGGATAATGTGGTGAGGCTGTCACATGATTTAGACCCCATGTAGTACACATCCAAGATATCCTAGGTCCATAAGATATTTATCAGTGCAGTATGATCCAATTTCAGATATTTTCTCCAGGTCCACAATGCACTTTATACTTATGGTGATTACCATGGGTGTAGTTGAGTAATCCTTCCAGTGTCTGGTGGTTGGAAAATTGGAATATTACTCAGTGACTTGGTGAAAATTGTCACCGTGGATGGTAAGTAAATCTGTTACAAGCTTCAACCAAAGATATATTGGAATCTTGTGAGGGTAGAGAAATTTTTTTTCTGTTGATGTGGTGGCTGACTTTGACATGCCTGATACACCCTCACAGTCTTCTCGATTTTTCTGTTGTGAACTGAGCAATACACAGTGAGCTGTACAGGGGCCTTTTTCACCCTATGCCCATATGCCCCTGGTATAATGAGGCAATAGAGTTTACTAAAGAGCTTCAGCTACAAGCATCTGTTTATGTTTGAAAAGCATGCCTCTTGAAGAAATGTTTTCTGTCCTGTGTTCAAACAGTTAGATTGTTATTATGATAGAATATTGGATCCAAAAGCAATAAATTTACCATTATGTATGCCCCAACACTGTTTTGACAAGGTCAGGCCCAGTGGGAGGGATGACATGGATGAAGGTGCTCAGGCCCGAAAAATATTGAACTTGATATCGAGTCCTGACAACTGCAGGGACCCCAAATGGAAATGGGATGCTGACCAGAGTTTCCAGATGACCTTGGGCTCCTTTCATCACAGCTAACCCATTTTCACTCACTAATGGTCCCCATAAGCAACTTTTCTTTCGCCCAGGCTCAACAGTATCCATTCCTTTGTCTGCCCAACAAGTGTCCTCTCTTTGTGTGGGCTCCATCTCCACCTGTTGTTCACTCCGTTCTCCCAATCCCTGTCTTCAGTGTATATCCCATGTTTTCCTAGCAACAATGAGTTCTGAAGAAGGATCACTGGTCCTGAAATGTTGACTCTGCTTTCTCTCCACAGAAGCTGTCTGACCTGCTGAGTTTCTCTGGCAAATTTTGTTCTTGTTTCAGATTTCCAGCATCCACATTCCTTTGCTTTTAGAATTCCGCAGGTGGCCTGATCCCTATGCCCTTAACTTCCAGATACATGTACCTGTGAATGCTCCTGCATGGCTGTATGTGGAATACTCTCTGCTTCCCACCAGCTCCACCACCATTGTCACTGTTGGTGCACCCAAGTGCTTCTCTCTGAGAGAAATTATGTTTGAGACACGGAATTGTTCATTCACTTTTAATCTGTAGCAAAAGCTTCCCTTCATTGCCAAGCCTTCAAATGAGGCCTTGTGCAATCATATTCTTCAATTTCTGTTTCTGTTGGGTATAATTGCGTTGTGCAGGAAGAGATCTTGAACCCTTCCCATTATAGTGCACATTCTCTGCTAGCCCTCTGTATGAGCCAGTTAAGAGAAAGATGCGGCCGTTAATGTTTCCTTTGATTTGTTCACACTCTACCCTCCTCCTCTACATTATATACCCTCCCCACCTCTCCTAGCCTTCTCCCTTTTCACCGATGTTCCTTCTGTTTCTCTTCAGTCTCCTCCTGTGATGATCAGCTCCTCCACTATCCCCTATGATATTCCTGCTTATCCACCACCACCACACTGTTTTCTTTTGGCTCAGTTGGCTGGATGGTTGGTTTGAAAGAGAGTGATGCTGGAAAAGCACAGCCGGTCAGGCAGCATCTGAGGAGCAGGAGAGTTGATGTTTCGACCATAAGCTCTTTAACAGGAAGTTGATTCCAACACCACACGTTTTGACTCTGATTTCCAGTATCTGTAGTCCTCACTTTCTCCTGGATGACTGATTTACAATGGGGGGGCGGGGGGGGGGGTGCGGGGGGAGAGGGGCAGCAACAACACAGGTTCAACTTCTGCATTGACTGAGGTTGCCAACAAACAATAAAAATGTGAATTAAGAAGATTGATAATCCAACCATCAATAAATCGTTTTGGAGGTTTGACAACTCATTCTGACCTGGTGATTGTATACCGATTTGAAGAGAAGTGTGTTATTTTCAGTTGCTCTTGACTGGTAACTCAGTTGCCTTGATGTTAGATGCTGCAACTCAGCATCATGTCATGATCATCGGCATCAGAATTTTCTCCCTCACTGTCTGCAAACATGCTTAGCTTAGCCTAGCCTTAGGGGAGACAATGGCCTACTGGTATTATCGGTAGACTGTTAATCCAGAGATCCAGGGAATGTTTTGGGAATCCAGGTTTGAATCCTGCCACGGCAGATGGTATAATTTGAATTCAATAGACTCTGGAATTAAGAGTCTAATGAATTCAAATGAATCCATTGTTGATTGTTAGAAACACCCCTTTGGTTCACTAATATCCTTTACGGAAGGAAACTTCAATTATTACTTGGTCGGGCCGACATGAGAAAGTGAGGACTTCAGATGCTGGAGATTAGAGTCAAAAAGTGTGGTGCTGGAAAAGCACGGCTGGTCAGACAGCATCTGAGGAGCAGTAGAGTCGATGTTTTGAGCTTAAGCCCTTAATCAGAAATGAAGAGCTTGTGCTCAAAACGTCAACTCTCTCTTTTCGCAGCAGAGAGCGGCGGGAGCTGGGCGGGAGTTCAGGCAGAGCGCAAAGTCGGTCAGGAAGGTAAGTAATTTGCTATTAGAGTGGGTGTGTTAAGAACCTAAATTAAGAGTCCACAGGCTTGCTACAAAACAAGGGTCTAAGGAAGTTTTTAATCGAAGAGTGAGGCTTCAGCTCAGGAGTCTTTGAAAAGGAGGTTGAGTGAAGTGATTACGCCGCAGTTGAAGAGGGTGAAGGCATGACTGCCCAGCTGGTTCAGTGCGCTATGTGCTTGATGTGGGAGGTCAACGACTCTGGTGTGTCTGACTCGTGCATGTGCGGAAAGTGTGTGCACATTCAGCTATTGACCGAGCATATTGCAGCGCTGATGAAAGACCTCGAGGACCTTAGGCTCATCCGAGGGAATGAGATCTTTCTGGACAAGACCTTCAGCGAGGTTATTACACCAATCATGCCAGAAGAGAGCAGAAGAGAGCAGACGATGAGGAAGGCAGAGAGGAGACAGGTGCAAGAGACCCCGGGAGAAGTACCTGTCAGGAACAAGTTGAAGCTGTTGGAAACAGTGGAGACTGATGACACTGCTAGTCCGCGAGGCGGCAGGTTTTCTACTGCAACACCGCTACATTTAAACTAAGTAGCGGGGGGGAGGGGACAAACTGGATGTACAAAAAGGAAGTTGAAGGAAAAGTTAGAACAAGAGAAGTCAAGAAAGACAACTGTATCAATGAGGCAGAAAATTCAAAAAGGGATCATGCTGTAAGGTTGAGTGGAATAGGGGTTGATGGGAAGGGTGAGAGCAGTAAGAAATTAAAAATGCTGTATATGAACACACGAAGCCTTAGAAATAAGATGGATGAGCTTGAGGCTCTTTTGGAAATTGGCAGATACGATATTGTGGGGATAACTGAGACGTGGCTTCAAGTGGACAGGGCCTGGGAAATGAATATTCAAGGCTACACGTGCTATCGTAAGGACAGACTGATGGGCAGAGGGGGTGGAGTGGCCTTGTTGGAAAGGGACGATATTCAGTCCCTTGCGCGGGGGGACCTAGAGTCAGGGGATGTAGAGTCAGTGTGGATAGATCTGCGAAATACTAAGGGTAAAACGACCCTCTTGGGAGTCATCTACAGGCCCCCAAACAATAGTCTGGATGTTGGATGTAAGTTGAATCAGGAGCTGAAATTGACCTGTGGTAAAGACGTTACTACAGTTGTTATGGGGAATGTTAACATGCAGGTAGACTGGGAGAATCAGGATGGTATTGGACCTCAAGAAAGAGACTTTATGGAGTGCTTCAGAGATGGATTCTTAGAGCAGCTGGTGCTGGAGCCGACCAGGGAGAAGGCAATTCTGCATCTAGTATTGTGTAATTAACCAGAATTGGTCAGAGACCTCGAAGTGAAGGAGCCATTGGGAAGTAGTGACCATAATACATTAAGTTTCAATCTGCAATTTGAGAGGGAGAGGGTACAGTCGGAAGTGACAGTATTTCTGTTGAATAAATGTGTTTTTTTTTCAGGTTCTCATGATGTAACAAGTGGCGTGCCTCAGGGTCAATTCTGGCATTTGAATGATTTACAATTTACATCAATGACATAGATGAAACAGTAGAAGACACAGTTACCAAAGTTGCTGATGACATAAAATTGGAAAGTAATTTTCAAGGAAGACATAAGGGGGCTATAAAAAGAGAAAGATGGTTTAAGTCGGTGGGCAAAGATGTAGCAAATGGAGTATAATGTAGGAAAACATGAAGTGTTTCCCTTTTAGCAGGAAGAATAAAAAATAAAACATCATATCAAAATGATTAGAGATTGCAGAACTCTGAGAGACCGAAGGATGCGTGACAATCAAAAGTTACTGTGCAGATGCAGCATATAGAGTCATAGAGATGTATACCCTTTAGTCCAATCTGTCCATGCTGACCAGATATCCCAACCCAATCTAGTCCAACCTGCCAGCACCCAGCCCATATCCCTCCAAACCCTTCCTTTCATATACCCATCCAATTGCCTTCTGAATGTTGCAATTGTACCAGCCTCCACCACTTCCTCTGGTAGTTCATTCCATACACGTACTACCCTCTGTGTGGAAAAACGTTGCCCTTTAGGTCTCTATTATATCTTTCCCTTCTCACCCTAAACCTAGTCCAGTTCTGGACTCCCTGACCCCAGGGAACTTTGTCTATTTATCCTAGCTGTGCCCCTCATAATTTTGTACACCTCGATAAGATCACCCCTCAGCCTCCGATGTGCCAAGGAAAACAGCCCCAGCCTGTTCAACCTCTCCCTATAGCTCAAATCCTCCAACCCTGGCAACATCCTTGTAAATCTTTTCTGAACCCTTTCATATTTCACAACGATGGCACAGTGGTTAGCACTGCTGCCTCACAGCGCCAGAGACGCCGGGTTCAATTCCCGCCTCAGGTGACTCTCTGTGTGGAGTTTGCACATTCTCCCCGTGTCTGTGTGGGTTTCCTCCGGGTGCGCCGGTTTCCTCCCACAATCCAAAAATGTGCAAGTTAGGTGAATTGGCCAAGTTAAATTGCCCATAGTGTTAGATGAAGGGGTAAATGTAGGGGAATGGGTCTGAGTGGGTTGCGCTTTGGCGGATCGGTGTGGACTTGTTGGGCCGAAGGGTTTGTTTCCACACTGTAAATAATCTAATCTAATCTTTCCAATAGGAAGGAGACTAGAATTGCACACAATATTTCAACTATGGTCTAACCAATGTCCTGTACAGCCGCACCATGACCTTCTAACTCCTGTACTCAATACTCTAACCAATAAAGGAAAGCATACCAAATGCCTTCTTCACGATCCTATCTACCAGCGATTCCACTCCAAGGTCTCTTTGTTCAGTAACACTCCCTCCGCCCTTACCATTAAGCATATAAGTCCTAAGATTTGCTTTCTCAAAATGCAGCACCTCGCATTTATCTGAATTAAATTCTATCTGTCACTTCTCAGCCCATTGGCCCATCTGATCAAGATCCTGTTGTAATCTGAGGTAACCTTCTTCGCTGTCCACTACACCTCCAATTTTGGTGTCATCTGCAAATTTACTAACTGTACCTCTTAAGCTCACATCCAAATCATTTATATAAATGACAAAAAGTAGAGAACCCAGCAACAATCCTTGTGGCACTCCACTGGTCACAGGCCTCCAGTCTGAAAAACAACCCTCCAATATATTTAGGAAAAACGAAGAGTGTGCTGCTGGAAAAGCACAGCAGATCAGGCAGAATTCAACGAGCAGGAAAATCAATGTTTTGGGTATGAGACCTTCATCAGGAGTGAGGCTGGTGGCCCAAGAGGGCTGACAGATAAATGAGAGAAGGAGTGGGCTGGGGGTAAGGTAGCTGAGAATGCGATAGGTAGATGAAGTTGGGGGTGAAGGCGGTAGGTCAGAGAGGAGGATGGAGTAGATAGGTGGGAAGGAAGATGGACAGGTAGGACAGGTCAAGAGGGTGGTGTCCAGTTGGAAAGTTGCATCTGGGATAAGGTGGGGGGAGGGAAAGTGAGGAAACTGGTGAAATCCACATTGATCCTATGTGGTTGGAGGGTCCCAATGTGGAAGATGAGGCATTCTTCCTCCAGGCATCGGGTGGTTAGGGTTTGGCGGTGGAGGAGGCCCAGGCCTTGCATGTCCTTAGTGAATGGGGAGTTAAAGTGTTCGGCAATGGGGCAATGGGATTGTTTGAGCGTGTGTCCTGGAGATGCCCTCTGAAACGTTCTGCAAACTGGAGTTCTGTCTCCCCGATGTAGAGGAGACCACATTGGGAGCAACAGACATAGTAGATGATGTGTGTGGAAGTGCAGATAAATCTCTGACAGATGTGGAAGGCTCCTTTGGGGCCTTGGACGGAGGTAAGTGGGGAGGCGTGGGTGGAGTTTTGCAATTCTTTTGGTGGCAGGGGAAGGTGCCAGGATAGGAGGGTGGGTTGGTGGGGGCATGGACTGAACAAGGGAGTTGCAGAAGGAATGGTCTTTATGTACCATGGATAGGGGTGGGGAGGGAGATATATTACCTAGTGCATTCTCAGCTATCCTCCATCCCAGCCTCATCCCTCTCCCATTTATCTCTCAGCCCCCTTGGCCCACAAGCCTCATTCCTGATGAAGGTCTTATGCCCAAAACATCAACTCTCCTGCTCCTCAGATGCTGCCTGACTGGCTGTGTTTTTCCAGCACCGCACTCTTCAACTTTGATCTCCAGCATTTGCAGTCCTCACCTATATATTTGGGAAAGCTAATATAACTTTATCATTTGCTGCAAGGCTGAGTGGATACAAAAGTAGAGATGTTAAGCTTCAGTTATACAGTGCACAGTTGGTTCCATAATGTGAGAGTCTGTATACAGTATTGCTTGTATTATGGAAAGAAGGACGCAAATATATTCAAAGCAATTCATAACAGCGGTAACCTTATTAAATTATGTGGAGGTGCCAGTGTTGGACTAGGATGTACAAAGTTGAAAATCACATATCACCAGGTTATAGTCCAACAAGTTCTTTTGGAAGCACTAGTTTTCAAAAGTTTGCTTTGAATTCTATGTCACACGATCTTATACTCCATAACCACCTGATGAAGGAGCGGCGGTCAGAAAGCTAGTGCTTCCAAATAAACCTGTTGGATCATAACCTGGTGTGTGATTTTAACCTTATTAAATGGTGGAGTAAGCCCCAGGGACAGGATGGCCTACTCCTGAGCCATGTTCCCTTATTCAGATATTCGTGTTGAATGGGAATGTAGTTCAGATACTGAGTGGGGAGAGTTGGTAATTTCACAAATCCCATTAATGCAATGTTCCATGGCAGTTAAAACTGGAGGCAAAGAGTTAAGATGTACATGAGGGGTCATGATGTCTAAATCTAGGATGTATTTAGATTAGATTAGATTACTTACAATGTGGAAACAGGCCCTTCAGCCCAACAAATCCACACCAACCCTCCGAAGAGCAACCCACCCAGACCCATTCCCCTACACCTAACACTACAGACAATTTAGCATGGCCAACTCACCTAACCTGCACATTTTTGGAGTGTGGGAGGAAACCAGAACACCCGGAGAGTGCTCACGCAGACACAGGGAGAATGTACAGACTCCACACAGACAGTTGCCTGAGGTGGGAATTGAACCTGTGTCTCTGGTGCTGTGAGGCAGTAGTGCTAACTACTGAGCCACCATGCTGCCCATAGGGTCATAAAGTCAGAGATGTACAGCACAGAAACAGATCCATCATCCATGGTATCAGATATCCTAAATTAATGTAGTCTTATTTGCCAGCATTGGGCCCATATCACTCTAGACTATTCCTATTTATATATCCATCCAAAAGCCTTTTAAATGTTGTAATTATACCAGCCTCCAAAACTTCCATACACACACCACCTTCTGCATGAAACTGCGCTCCAAGGTCTCTTTGTTCAACAACGCTCCCCAGGACCTTAACATTAAGTGTATAAATTCTGCCCTAACTTACTTTTCGAAAATGCAGCACCTCACATTTATCTAAATTAAACCCCATCTGTCACTCCTCAGCCCATTGGCCCAGCTGATCAAGGTCCAATTGGACTCTGAGGTAACCTCTTCACTTATTTGATCACGTGAGATCACATTTGGAACACTGCAGGTAAATTCTGATCTCCCCATTTCAAAAATGACTTTCAGGTGAGAATGGAGAAGAGGGAACAGCAACATAATTGAATCCCACACACAAATGAATGAGGGAATATTGAGCATCGAGTTAGAATTGTGTTGGAACAGTTCTGAAGATGAGTTGTACCAGACTGGAATCAATATGTTAGTTTCTTTCTCCACAGATACTGCCAGACCTGCTGATTTTTTCCAGGAATTTCTGTGTTTGTTTCAGATTTCCAGCATCTGTAGTATTTTGCTTTAGTTATGATGTGGAAGTGACAATGTTGGACTGGAGTGGACAATTTCAGAAGTCATACGATATCAGGCTATAATCCAACAGGTTTATTTGAAATCAGAAGCTTTCAGAGCACTGCTCCTTCATCATCCAATGAAGAAGCTTGTGATTTCAAATAAATCTGTTGGAATATAACCTGACATTGTGACTTCTGAATTTGCTTTAGTTAGAATTGTGCTTTTATTATAAGCACTTACATGTATACATTTTTCAAATCTCATCAAAGTCTGAATTTGAAAGTAAGAGTACGATCATTTTCCTGTGTAACATTTTTGAATTTTCCATTTAATTTTAGGCTGGGATTTACTGGCTAAATTTAATGGATCATTACGTTACGGACTGGATTCTCGTTATAACAGCTCTCCTGCAACTCATCGGTCTCAGCTGGATCTATGGTCAGTCAATCATAAAAGAGACCGAAACAAATAAACATATTAAATTTAAAGTACTTTGTGAAAATTAAGGTTTCTTTAATAAAATCAGACCAAATGAATCAGATGCTGGCAGACGTGTATCAGAATTCACTTGCTCTTCCTGACAATGAAACCTAATTGGTTCCAGAAACCAGCATGAAACACACAACATCATTTTTTGCATCCTTCACTCAGGATCCACTTGTTTTTGGTGGATTTCAGCCAATTTTACTACAGTCATTGTCTTGTTAATTGCTGATACTTGTATTATTGCACAAATCCAAGATCACATAGGGAGTTTATCTTTCTGCTGTTAGATTGCTTCACAAATATGTGATGTACAAAGGTTCCTGACTGACCTTCAGTAGCAGTGATAATATTAGCAGCCAGCTTGCAGTTACTGTGTGTTTGTTGTATGTAGTGAGGCAGCACAGAGCCCAGACTGTGTAAGTATGAGTTTTATAGCAATATAAGTACTTAAGACAATGAGACCATAAGACAAAGGAGTTGAAGTAGGCCATTCACCCCACTGATTTTGCGCCACCATTCAATGAGGTCATGGCTGATTTGACTATCCTTCACTCCACTTTCCTACCATTTCCCCACAATGTTTGATTCCTTTACTGATTTACAATCTATCTTACATGAATAGACTTATATACCTAGCCTCAACAGCACTCTGTGGTAAAAAGAATACCACTGCACTCTAAGAGCAAAAAGTCTTCCTCATCTCTGTCTTAAATATGTAACCTCTTGGTTCTCAGGAGATGCCTTCTGGTCCCAGACTCTAGCATAAGTGAAAACAGCCTCTATTCCTATATCTGATCAAGCACAATCGTTAACAATCATATACTTTTCAAAATAGATCGCCTCTTATTCCGCGAAATTCAAAAGAGCTCAAGCCCAAACCACTCGAACACTCCTGAAAAGAAAATCTCTCCATATCCGAAATTAATCTCATGAACCTTCTTTGGACTGCCTCCAAAGCCAATATATTTTTTTTGAGGGGGAGATGATGACCTGATGATATAATCGCTGGATTGTTAACCCAGGTACTGCCTTAGGGATCCAGGCTCGAATCCCATCATGGCAAATGGTGCAATTTGAATCATAAAATCTCTGCAATGTGGAAGCGGGCCATTTGGCCCAACGAGTGCACACCAACTCTTTGATGAGCATCCTACCCAGACCCAGACCCCTACCCTATCCCCATAATCATGCATTTCCCATGCCTAACCAGCCTAGCTTGCACATCCGTGGACATTATAGAGGAAATTAGCATGGCCAGTCCAACCAAGCTGCATAACTTTGGACTGTGGGAGGAAACTGGAGCACCTGGAGGAAACCCATACAGACATGGGGAGAATGTGCAAAGTCCACACAGACAGCCACCTGAGGCTGGATTTGAACCCAGGTCCGTGGTGCTGTGAGGCAACATTGCCCACTGCTGAATCACTGTGCTGCCCTGTTTTATTGAATTCAATAAAAATCTAGAATTAAGAGTCCAATTATGACCTTGAATCAATGTCAATGATTGAAAAAACCCCTCTGGTTTGCTAATGTCCTTCAGGGAAAGAAACTGCTATCCTTACCTGGTCTGGACAACATGTGACTCTGGACACATAGCAGTATGGTTGACTCTTAACTGCTCTCTGGGATGGACGATAAATTCTACTGAGCCAGTGGCATCCTCATCCCATGGAGGAATAGAAACTGTTCCGAATATTCCAGCCATGGCCTCACTAGTGCCTTGAACATTTATAACAAAGCTTACCTATTTTTGTATTCTGTTTGCTTTGAAATAAAGGCCAACTATCTATTTTCCTTCCCTCATACCCATAAAATTTAAAGGCCAGGCTTTTCAGATTTATGCACAAGGAACCCCAAATCCTTCTGTGCTGCAGCTTTCTGCAGTCTTTTCAGTCAAATAATATTCAACTCCTCTATTCCTCCCGCCAAAGTGTATTACTCACATTTTTCCACTTTATATTCTACCTGGCTAGTTTTTGTTCTTTCACATAACCTGTTGTATCTCTCAATAGAATCTTTGTGTCATCCTCACCAAATGCCCTCCCACCTATTTTTGTGATCTGGAAACTTGGTGATTGTATATTTACTTTCTTCATTCCAGTCATAATCGAGGCCCTAGCTCTAATCTCTGTGATACAGTTACAGGTTGCCATCCTGAAAATGTCCCCACTTTGGGTGGCACAGTGGCCCAGTGGTTAGCACTGCTACCTCACAATAATTCTGTGTTGTTTTGTATCTTGAGGACCACAATAGCACAGAATTACTGAGCTGAAACCAATAGCTGAGTTCTGTAGCCATGAAGATGGCCTCAACCACGATCTTGGTTACAAGTCGTACTACATGTGACCCCATTACACTGTTCTGTACCTGTAAGATCTTCCTTACTGTCCAGTTTTGACACCATCACCTTGATAACTTATTATGATCTCTCTACCTTATTTAATGTGTACAGTTTTGGATTAGTACTTGTTACTTTGGTTAGACCCTCGGTGTGTGACTCTTATACCTACCATGGTTATTCCAGTCATTGGTTTGTCTCCAGAACTACCTTATTTTTAATATTTTGTAATTATCTCTCTTCCTTAATGAATCAGATTATAGATCATCCCTTCACCTGCTATTCAGCTGTTGACACTTTATTCACACCATCTGACACTCTTGATCACCTGCAGAGACCTATTATTCAGTCTGTCAACACTCCACTCACACCACTTGTATGATATTTTGATCTCTCTGATTATAAACTCTGTGTCTGTGTGCTTCTCTTTACTTCACCTGATGAAGGGGCAGTGCTCCAAAAGCATTTGATTTCAAATAAACCTTTTGGACTATAATGTGGTGCCATGTGACTTCTGACCTTGTCCACCCAGGCCAACACTGACAGCTCCATATGTTGTGGTTACAAATTCACTAAAAGCCCGTTAAGTATCCATACAAACACTGTCAGTCTAGAACAACCCTACAGTGTTACTTATATTGATCCCAGACACAGCAGGCAGGCAGGGGGAAGGAGTGTCCTGCCTGATGGGTACGGATCTAAAGGTTCTACTGCATAGTGTGGTGTTGAGGTGGGATTTCTTCTTACGCCTGGATTGGTAAGATCAGGGCATGACATGACAACCTGGTCTGAGGTTGCCACCTGGATCAGTGCAATCTCAGCCATCTGGAGGAATACCCAGCAGTGAAAGAAGGAAGTCAATGATCTTCTCCACTTTGCTAGTAAGTGCTACCATGTTTGTTATCTCACCCTCACCGTAACTCTCTTGCTATACCCACCTTCCACTGAGTCTCATGCCCTACCAATCTCACTACAGCTTGCAATCTGTCCCCCTCCGCTCACTCACACCTACCCCAATCCCAGACACCATTAATCCTGCAGTCCCTCTGCACTGCTTGTTCACTCAGGATACCTCCCAGCTGCACCTACAGTAACAATTGGGACACGTCCTTTCATCTCCATTAATACCTGCCTCTGTCTCATTTCAGGAAGTAAGCAGCCCACAGTAGAGCAGAAAGACTCAAGCCAGGTGGTGGGCTGACCTTCATTCAGTTCCTAACCCCTTACGTGGAGTAAACACTAATGTTGACCACCCTGAGCAGCTGGTTGCCCATGTCTAAGCACATGGAATTGGTATCAGAGACTGCCCATGACTTACTGTGCCAGCACCCCATTACACCCCCCTTGATTTGACAGAGTCCTGTTGACAACCACAACAAGATTCCTTCCTTTGTGTCTGCACTAAATGGCAAGGAGCGACTGGAATAATATCCCTGGCTGAGGTAGCAAACACACAAAGGCAAAAGGCAAGGCAAGGGAGAGGTGTTGTGAGCATCCAGGCCAGCTCAGAATGAGTGAGAATTGGGACAGCAAGTGACCAGCCTGGAGATGCAGCCTGGGTTCATGCTCTTGGGTGTGCTGGCCGAGGCATTACAATGATAGTCACTGGGGCAGACTGTGGTGCAGTACTGAAGTGTAGAAATTTTCTGAGATGGCCCAGCAAGATATTAGAGACTGGCACAGATCAGATCCAATACCATGAATCTAAAGTGCATGTGGCTGGCATCCTTGGAGTATTCTCTGAGACCTCAGTGCCTAATATTTAGGTCATTTGGAGCAGATAACAAGCTGAATTCACGAGATCCCCACTCTAATCTCCAGGTCAAGTTTTCTCAATGTTGAGCTTGTTAGGTGAGTTTAAGATAAGAAGCTGAATATTAGTTAGGCGTGTTGTACCATTAGCTTGCTGCTTAATAGAGAATAATCCCATGAATAAGGAACTCATCACTGCTGAGTGACAGATTCAGCTCATTGCTTACTGAAAGAATAAAAAAAATATGGTCTTCCCGACATCAGAATTGCTACAGTTCTCATCCAATTCTCGAATAAACCTTGCCAAGCTCACATCATCCAGATCCCGACAAGATACTGCTGTTGATCTTCTATCAGCTCACCAATTCACTATCCATGGTCATACTGTACACCCAGCACAATGGGCTCTCAGGTTATTAAGGAGCCTCATGTGTGGTACTATATCAAATGTTTGAGCTGATCCAATATAACTGGATTTCTTTAGGAATCCAGCAGCACCCACATGCTACAGCTGCAACATATCACCTAAGTGGTCATCTCTATTGCATTTAACTCAATGGTGTATTTTATAAGTTTTAATTAATTACACTTATACCCCTGTTCTTTACATTGGAAACATCCCACTCTTTACCCTTCATTGGTTTCTATCAGTATTAATCGTATCCCTAACAAGTGATTTGTAATAAGATTAGAGAAAATTAGCCTATTTTTGCTGTTGTTCACATGTTTCTATATTTAGGGTTTGTTATGAACTCTTCACTTTCATATTTTACAAGTCCTTAGCAGAAGTAGACCCATTCAGCCTCTCAAGCCTGCTCCACCATCAATATGGTCATGATTGATCTGTTTGTGTTTCAAATTCCAAGTTACCTTCATCGCCCAAGAAGAACTCATTCCAGGAAAAGCTTTTGTTTCCAATTTGTGCTGGGATGGACAGACCCTTGTTCCTAAAATGGGAGAGGAAGATCAATCAGTTGGTGACAAGAATCAATTTCCTTATCCTGTTTGAAATCTGGAGCAATCCCTTCTCTGGGTTAACCTGTTCATCAGTGCCACCCTGTACAAGATGAACTTCAACAGTAAACAAGCTGCCCTAAAGACAGGACAGAGCGAGTGATGGTGTCTCTCTTCTTCCTTGTTGTTCACAGGGACAAACAGATTCATCAAGGACATTGAGATGATGATTGGGGAAAGGACTTGGCTCTTCTGGCTGTGGTGGAGAATGTGTTAGATTCTGATCTCTCCGTGTTTGCTGGTGGTAAGAAGCTGTTACACATTATTTTGATTTAAACTGAAAATACCCAATCTCTCATTCTGTTTCTGATTTAGTTTTGTATCTTATCCACATTCAGGCAGTCTTAATCTGGTCCTTGACAACATTTGCCCCACTAAGATATGGATCTGTTGAATACCCTGTCTGGTCAGGAGCACTGGGCTGGTGTATGACCATCTTCTGTATTATGTGGATCCCCATCATGGCTGTGGTGAGAGTTGTCCAAGCTGAGGACCCCACCTTGTGGCAGGTGAGGGACGCTTTGAAATCTTTTAAAGATTAAGGAACAGAGAACATAAAATTAGGTTTTTGGATCATGATAGATGCAATGCAAAGCATATTGTTTCAAAGTCAAAATGTCTTTTTGTTGTCCTTTCACTTATGCTCAGTTCAGTCCACCGTGATACCATCTTGGTTCAGGCACTAAAGCTGGAGTGGACTGGACGTAGTATCTGTGAATGTTTGATTATACAACTAAAAGAAAGTGGATCGGTTAGCTCAGTTGGTTGGATGGGTGAGTTGGTGATGCTGAGTGATGCCAATCCCTGTACCAGCTGAGGTTACTGTGATGAACTCTCCTTCTGGAACTCTCCCCTTGATCCTCAGGTTAAACCACCATCAATCACCTCGCTCTCTGTTGAGAGAGCAGCCCTGTGATCTGATAGGACTATGGTTATTTCAATGTTACAAAAAAACATAATTTATCACATTTATGCAATTAAATCAAAGATAGGTTTTAAAATAATAAAAGAATTGCACTATTGGAACACATCACAAATATGAACATATCAGTGTGTTGCAATACCTTGGAAAATGCAGGTCACCTTAATTTAACAAATATAAACAAAAGGTCCACTAAACTCTATATTTTGTATTTCAGTCATGGATCACAGATTGTTAGGTTGATTTCATTAAATTCTCAATCAATTCATACACTATTTATGCACCTTACAAAGTTGGAGTTTGGACTGTGTCAAAACTATCTATCAGTTTCAGAATGGTGTCTTCTGCATTGCAGATCTTTACGTTTGTCTGGTTGTAATAACAAGTAGTGGCATTAGGTGGTGGGATTCAGTAGTTTTCGAATAAAGTCCACGTGGAACATTTCCTGGTTTCAGTACAGGTTTGTCAAGATCAATCTCACATTTTGTTTCTTCATGCTTTCAATGAGAGAAAAGGCAGGGAGACAGTGAGTTTTGAGGAAGGAATTCCAAAGTCCCGTAATTCAGCAACTGAGGGGCCATCTACTAATGGTCAAACTATTTAAACAGCAAGGGTTCAAAATGCTTGATTTAGACAACCACACATGTCACAGAGATTTCCAGGAAAGGGTGAGCCAAGACCATGGAAAGATTTGGAAACTAGCAGGAGAATGTTAAACTTGAGTACTTACTTAAGCAGGAGCCAATATGAATTAGTGAAAAAGGAATGATCGATGATCAGGACTTGATGTAATTAAGAGCACAGATTTGAATTATTAAGTTCACAAAGGGTCGGATTTGGGAGGTCAGCTGAGTTGTTACTTGAATAGGAGAAAGTGAGGACTGCAGATGCTGGAGGTCAGAGTCAAGAGTGTGGTGCTGGAAAAGCACAGCTGGTCAGGCAGCATCCAAGGAGCAGAGAATTAATGTTTCGGGCTAAAGCCGTGATGAAGGGCTTTAGCCAAAAATGTCGATTCTCCTGCTCCTTGGATGCTGCCTGACCTGCTGTGCTTTTCCAACATCAAACCCTCGATTTGCTATTTGAATAGCCAAGTGTCAATGGCATGACTGCATGGGTGTGGATTTTTGCAACAGAGTATTTCTGTAACTACAGAGGAATCGAATCAGATTATGGAGGCAAAAATATATGGTTTTAGTGGTGTTATGAAAATGTTGTCAGAAGCTCATTTCAGCATCAAATACAGATCAAAACAAATCGTCACAAGTCGGGTGATAAAGAAAGTTTATGGCGTACTTGCCGTTATTGCTCAGGGAACTGAGTACAAGAATCAGGAGGTCATGTTACAGCTTTATAAGACTTTGCTTAGGCTGCATGACGACTATTGCGTTTAATTCTAGTCGCCACATTACAAGAAGGATGTGGAGGCTTTGGAGAGGGTGTAGAAGAGGTTTACCAGGATGAGGCTTGGATTAGAGGGTATGAACGCTAAGGAGAGGCTAGAAAAACTCAGGTTGTTTTCTCTGGAGCGGCTGATAGAAGCCTACAAAATTATGAGATGGATAGATAGGGTTGACAGTCAGAATCTTTTTCCCCCCCCACAGTTCAAAAATACTAAGAGAAGCATTTCAGGTGAGAGGGCAAAAGTTCAAAGGAGATGTGAGGGGCAAGTTTTTTTACACAAAGAGTGGCAGGAGTCTGGAACAGGCTGCCGGGGTGGGGGTGGGGGCAGATATGATAAAGGCATTTAGGAACTTTTAATTAAAGACATGAATATGCAAGGAATGAAGGGATGTGAACCAATGGCAGGCAGAAGAAAATAGTTTAATTTTGCATCATGTTCGGTACAATATTGTGGACTGAAGGATTAGTGTCTGTACCGTACTGTTCTATATAAGACCAAGGTTATGATTTGTCTGTCTCAACTACACAAAGTTCACAGAATCTGAGTTGTTATGGTGCAGAAAGAAGCCATTCAGCCCATCATGCCTGTACCAGCCCTCTGAATGCGCAGAAGGCCTTAGTATTATTCCCCCGGCTTTTTCCCATAACCCTGGACATTATTCCCATTTCAGTGATTATCCAGCGCTGTCTCTAGTACACCGAATGATTCTGCAATAAAAGATCAAAACAATGGCACTTTTAAAAGGAGGATGACAGACAAAGGCAGTGACCACAGGGTCAGAGAAAGACTGACCCTGCTGTCTGACACAGCAGTGAATCTGCACTATCACTGCTTTTGCTGTTTGAGTTCATGTGTCTCTGGACATTAGAGTGCATTTAGGAAAATTTAACAAACAGTGAAATTCACAGCTGACCTTAGAGGAACCTGTGTGGGTGAGCTCACAGCACAGGAACAGACATGTGCATAGTTTGTACTTGTAATCTTGCTGTAAATCTACAGTAGTGAATAGAGTGGATTCTTTCTTAATTATATCTTTTATTGAGATCGGTCTGTTGATTAAATTTTAAAAATATAAACCATAGGTACTAAGTTAGCATGGAGCAGTGTTTTTTTTAAGAGCAAAAAGATGGTGCTATTTTCTGGGTCTGTAGATTGTGAAGGAGCAACGATGACCTTTAGTTGAGTGAGGTGCTCTTCCTATCAGATGTGGGAGTTTAGGGAGCATTTCCATGTTACTGATGGTTACTTCTGCAGGAAGTGTCTTTGATTGTGAATCCTATCAGATCGCATGGTTCGGTTGGACCAGCAGTTAGAGGCAATAAGGAATTTACAAGAGCTAGGGAATATGACGGGTGGCAGTTATAGGAAGCGAGAAAAGCCGCAGAAACATTCAGGTGGATGGGTTAACTCCAGGAAAATTAGGATGGGTAGACAGGTAGTACAGGAGTCTTCTGTGGCTGTCCCCATCTCACACAATATGCTGTTTTGGAAAATGTAGGGGGTGATGGACTTTCCGGGGAATGTAGCACGAACAGCCAAATTTCTGGTCCGGAGACTGGTTCTCAATGTAATGAGGGGTACGTCAGGTTCCAAGAGATCAATTGTGAGAGGGGACTTTCTAGTCAGAGGCATAGACAGACACTTCTGGGGCCAACAGTGAAAAATCAGAATGGTGTGTTGCCAGGATCAAGGATATGTTGGAGAGAGTGCCGAATGTTCTCAAGGGGGAGAGGGACCAGCAGGAGGTCATTGTACACTTTGGAACAAATGATATAGGAAGGGAAAAGGATGAGATTCTAAAGGGACAATATAGAAGCTTAGGCAGGAATTCAAGAGGAGGTTCTCTAGGGTAGCAATATGTGGAATAACCCTGGTACTACAAGCTAATGAGGGTATGAATAGAAGGAAAGAGCAGATGAATGTGTGGCTGAGGAGATAGTGCAGGGGAGAAGGGTTTACATTAATGGATCAATGAAATCTCTTCTGGGGTAGAAGTGACCTCCACAAGAAGGATGGATTGCACCTGAATTGGAAGGGGATGAATATACTGGCAGGGAAAATTGCTCGAGCTGCTCAGGAGGATTTAAACTAGTAAGGTGGGGAGTGGGGTTGGGGGGCGGTTGGTTGGGGGGGTGTGGGGGGGGGGAATAGTGGGACCCAGGGAAATAGTGAAGAAAAAGATCAATTTGAGATTGGTTGGGAAAGGTAACTAGTTAAAGCAGGCAAGAACAAAGCAGAAAACAACTACAGGTTGGACTGATAAATTAAACTAATTATTTCAATTCAAGAGAGCTAACGGGGAAGGCATGGTTAGGAATATCGGACTGGGATGTCATTGCAATTACAGAGATGTGGCTCAGAGATGGACAGGATTGGCAGCTTAATGTTCCAGGATACAAATCCTATAGGAAGGATAGAAAGGGGGGCAAGAGAGGAGGGGGAGTGGCATTTTTGATAAAGGATAGCATAACTGCTCTACTGAGGCAGGATATTCCTGGGAGTACATCCAGGGACGTTATTTGGGAGGAATTGAGAAATAAGAAACGGATGATCACCTTATTGGGATTGTATTATAAACCCCACCAATAGTCAGTGGGAAATTAAGAAACAAATTTGTAAGGAGATCTCAGCTATCTGTAAGAATAATCGAGTTGGTATGGTAGGGGATTTTAACTTAGACTGGGACTGCCATCGTATCAAGGGTTTTGATGGAGAGGAATTTGTTAAGTGTGCTGAACAAAATCTTCTGATTCAGTATGTGGATGTACTGACTAGAGAGGTGCAAAACTTGACTTACTCTTGGGAAATAAGGCAGGGCAGGTGACTGAGGTGTCAGTGGGGGAGCATTTTGGGGCCAGCGACCATAATTCTATTCGTTTTAAAATAGTGATAGAAAAGAATAGACTGAATCTAAAAGTTGAAGTTCAAAATGGGAGAAAGGCCAATTTTGATGGTATTAGTCAAGAACTTTCAAAAGCTGATCGCGGGCAGATGTTTGCAGGTAAAGGTACAGCTGGAAAATGGGAAGTCTTCAGAAATTAGATAATGAGAATCCAGAAATAGTATATTCCCATTAGGGTGAAAAGAAAGGTTGGTAGGTATAGGGAATTTTGATGACTACAGATGTTAAGGTTTTGGTTATGAAGAAGAAGAAAGCATATGTCAGGTATTGACAGCAGAGTTTGAAGGAATCCTTAGAGTATAGAGGCAGTAGGAGTATACTAAAGAGGGAAATCAGAAGGGCAAAAAGGGACATGAGATAGCAATGGCAAATAGGTTTAAGAAAAATCCAAAGGAATTTTATAAATACATTGAGGACAAAAGTGTAACTAGGGAGAGAATAGAGCCCCTCAATGATCAGCAAGGAGGCCTGTGTGTGGAGCTGCAGGAGATGGGGAAGATACTAAACAAGTATTTTACATCAGTGTTTACTGTGAAGAAGGACATGGAAGATATAGAATGCAGGGAAATAGATGGTGACATCTTGAAAAATGTCCATATTGAAGAAGAGGTGGTACTGGATGTCTTGAAATGCATAAAAGTGGATAAATTCCCAGGATCTAATCAAGTCTACCTAAGAACTCTGTGGGAAGCTAGAGAAATGATTGCTGAGATATTTGTATCATCGATAGTCACAGGTGAGGTGCTGGAAGACTGGAGGTTGGCTAACGTGGTGCCACTATTTAAGAAAGGTGGTAAGGACAAGCCACGGAACTATATTTCAGAGAGCCTGACATCGGTGGTGGGCAAGTTGTTGGAGGGAATCCTGAGGGACAGGATTTATATGTATTTGGAAAGGCAAGTACTGATTAGGGATAATTATAATGGCTTTGTGCGTGGGAAATCATGTCTCACAAACTTGATTGAGTTTTTTTGAAGAAGTAACAAAGCAGATTGATGAGGGCAGAGCGGTGGACATGATCTATATGGACTTCAATAATGTGTTCAACAAGGTCCCTCATGGAATACTGATTAGCAAGGTTAGATCTCGTGGAATACAGGGAGAACTAGCTATTTGGATACAGAACTGGCTCAAAGGTAGAAGACAGAGGGTGGTGATGGAGAGTTGCTTTTCAGACTGGAGGCCTGTGACCAATGGTGTGCCACAAGGATCGGTGCATTTTGTCATTTATGTTTTGGTAAGGCAAATCAGAGCAGGACTTGTACACTTGTTGGGAAGGTCGTGGGGAGAGTGGGAGTGTGGGGGGGTGTGTGGTTTGCTGAACAAAGAGACCTTGAGGTACAGGTTCATAGTTCCTTGGACGTGGAGTCACAATTAGATAGGATAGTGAAGAAGGTGTCTTGAATGCTTTCCTTTATTGGTCACAGCATTGAAATAGGAGTTGGGAGGCCATGGTGTGGCTGCCCAGGACATTAGTTAGGCCACTTTTGGAATATCATATGCAATTCTGGTTTCCCTCCTTATGGAAGGATGTTGTGAAACCTGAAAGGGTTACGAAAAAAATTACTATGATGTTGCCAGGGTTGGAGGATTGAGTTTCAGGGAGAGGCTGAATAGGCTCTGTTTTCCCTGGAGCGTTGGAGGCTGAAGGGTGACCTTCTCGAGATTTATAAAATCATGAGGGGCTTGGATAGGGTAAATAGACAAGGTCTTTTCCCTGGAGTGGGAGAGTCCAGAACTAGACAGCACAGGTTTAGGGTGAGAGGGGAAAAATTTAAAAGGGATGTAAGGGGTAACTTTTTCATGCGGAGGGTAATCCGTATTTTGAATGAGCTGCCAGAGGAAGTGGCAGAGGCTGGTACAATTGCAACATTTAAAAGGCATCTGGATGTGTCCATGATTAGGAAGGGTTTTGAGGGAAATGGGCCAAATGCCGGCAAATGGGACTAGATTAGGTTGGGATATCTGACCAGCATGGACGATTGGACTGAAGGGTCTGTTTCTGTGCTGTACATCTCTATGACTCTATTTGCTACTTTTGCAAATCAATCAAAACATCAAGGTCTAAACAGCACAGATTTAATGAGATTGAGCTAATTGTTCCTGTTTGCTCTGCCCAGACCTCTCATTATTTTGTGAACTTTAGTGAAATCCCCCTCAGCCTCTTCCTCTCCATGGCGTGAAATTCCACATTCTCTAATCAAAACCTGGCAGTTAATTGTCAATCAGCATTAGTGGGTGCATTCTCCACGGCAACATCTCTGCCAATCAGAATTCATTTAGCAACCAATCAATAGTCTCCTTTCAGATGACAGAATTTACTTTTCATCTTGAATTGGTTGGGATTCTTGCAAAATGTCCCAATAAATGCAGGACAAAAGGGTTTGACAAAATGTGTCTTTTCTCAACAATACATCTAAAGGATTATTTGATAAACTATTCTGTAACCCTTATCATTAATGCTCGTCAGTCTACATCATTTGCTTCTCTGCAAGTATTTCTAATGTAAACAGTGTTCGGTTTTCGGGTTTTGCCCAATTCACCAAGAATTTCTGTTTTTCGTTTCTTAATTCAGCTTACACTGTGGTATCTCTTCCCAATGAAAAGCTGCTCAGTGACATCATTACAGGATACTAAACCCCTAATGCAATGGTTAGGAGGTTGGTCTTTGAGGTTGTTGTAAACAGCAAGTTCTTACAGTCCTGCACTAGTAGGCAGGAGGGCCCATACAGTCTCCTCGTTTGCCATCCCATGCTTGTGTCCGGCCTACAACATTATAAGGTGTACGCAAAGCCTAGAGCATCAGTTAATATTCCCCTGCAATTGTGAGTTTGCGTGGTAAGGGGAGAACAGGAAGGCTCAGAAAAGGAGATGGCTGACTCTATCAATGAGACCAGCTCAAAGTCCCAGCCTATCCAGATATTCATTGCATCCCTGACCTTGCTGTTGAGTCTCCCTACTCTCCCTGGACCTTCGCTCCCATTTCCTGTCATGTGACCTCACTACTGGCTCCCCCTGTGGAACTCCAGCACTTTGATTCTGGAGGTTGCTTCTGGTGCCAGCAGTGACCATTACTCCCTGTGGCACTGCTGGTCAGTCAGATTGGCAGGCAGTTTTGTTCAAGGAAAATGCACAAAATGGAGGATAAAAATCCCATATCCAACCATTTGATGCTGAGCAGCTTGAAGTGACTCTGGCACAGCCATAACCTGTACGGATATATTCCCCACCAAGTCTTCGGGTTGTCGGACAGGAAACCTTGCTATCCGAAAAATCCTGGTCATTGTCTTTATAATTTGTAGGTTAATTGACTGGCTACTGGTGCTCATGTTTCCCGTCTTCCACCTTAAGTGAATCCATGCTTCTCCATAGCACTGTGGCTTAAACCACACCAGGTCTTGTTCATCTGCCAGACCTGTCCTTGTTGATTACTATGAGATGCTAATCCAACATCACACTTTTAAAATTTTCACCCCTGTATCATTGAGCAAATCCTCTCTCTCGTACCCTCCTCCAACTGTGTGAACCATCAAAATACCTGCACTCCTACAATTCTGACATTTGTTGCAACACTCACCATTTCACTCACTCTCCCATTGGTAACTGTGCATTCAGCAGGGTTAACCCTAAACATTGGAATTGCCTCCCTAAACCTCTTCATCTCACCATGTCTCTGACCTTTAACATTGAATGAATTGCACTAAGGTCATTGCATCAAACTGATTGTCTGTGAAAAGTCCATTTCTTTCAGTGTGTCTCACTGCCAGTGCACAACAGGATCAATTGAAGTGTCTGGATGAAAGTATAATCTTTGTCATGAAATATTGTTTGCTATAGTGTGAATTATCAGGTGTCGGAATAATCTGATTGGGAACCAGATTTCTTTTCCACTTAACAGTGGGTGAAAATCCAACAGAAATGATCAAACATTTTAATTTTCCATTCACAGAAAATATCTGCTGCTTGCACATCAGCCCCTGATTGGGGTCCCTACTTGGAACAACACAGAGGGGAAAGATACAGGAAGAAGCCTGACTTTACAGAAGACCCAAACTGTGTGCACCTTCTGGTCATTCCTGAGAAGTAACAACGCAAAGGAAAATTCCTGTTCAATTGGTAAACATTGGTCCTGAAATTCCACAGCCATTCTGGAGTACAATCAGTATCACTTCATTGAGTGCTCCCTTGATCAGTCAGCACCTCAGCCAAGACCCAGGGATAAGATTTGCTGAAGTTTCCTGTGCCCACTGTAAACATGGGCATCAATTTGGGGCAGGATGGGGCTGCTGAGAATTACTGAGCATTCAAGTTCCTGCATCATGAGTGTTCAGTTATGTTCCTCCCTGCGTCCTGGTGATAATACACAGGATTCCAGTCTCTGTACATTGTGGACACTAGCTCCTGCTCTCACAGCCCCCACTTACAGTCTGCACTGCCTGGGTTCCCACCAATTAACTACAGGATGAGGGAAGATTTGATGCAGCGGAATCTGATTCAAAATGATATTAGTCATAGAAGGTGCAGAAAGGGTTAATGCTGAGGATTGCATTAAGAATGGCCATATCAATATCATCATTCTGATTTGGGTGGAAGAATAGTAGCTTGATTAATAAAACCTACCACTGAAATCCTCTTTACAGTCTCTGTGACAATGTCTACCATATCAGTGGAATATGTACCTATTGCTAACATGTAATAAATGACACATTGGTTAAGACAAAGGCCTGTGCTTGTTGGAGGACCAAGTGTTTTTCCTCGACCACACTTGATAAAAGGAGCCCTGCAAATCCCTGCCAGGAAGGATATGTTGGCAGTGAACCTGCCTTGATGGTTTGATAGTATGAGCAATCTCTAACATGATGAGCAGTGCTGCAGGTTCCGGTGAGCTTTGAAGGTATCTTCAGGTATAACTTTAAGATGATAAACGCATCCCAATTTTTGACAAGACAAAATCAACAGAATTAGATTCATCTGGTAGAACACATTAAAGTGATTGGGATTGTCTTTAACCCCACATGCAGCTCTGAAGAGAATGGGAAATGTCTACTGGGCAGCACGGTGGCTCAGTGGCTAGCATTGCTGCCTCACGGAGCCAGGGACCCGGGTTCAATTCCTGCCTTGGGCAACTGTCTGTGTGGAGTTTGCACATTTTCCCTGTGTCTGCATGGGTTTCCTCTGGGTGCTCCGGTTTCCTCTCACAGTCCAAAGATGTGCAGGTTAGGAGAATTGGCCTTGCTAAATTGCCAGTAGTGTGAGGTGCATTAGTCAAGGGTGAATGTAGGGGAATGGGTCTGGGTGGGTTTCTCTTTGGAGGGTCAGTGTGGACTTGTTGGCCCGAAGGGCCTGTTTCCACACTGTAAGTAATCTAATCTAAAAAAAAGAAATCCTTTAAGATAAGGAGACATTGAGATTTTGTATCATTAAATGAAAAGGAAGCTAAATAATCATATGAGGAAGACAAGGCAGCAGTAATAGTACTGTCAGCAAGGTGTCATTTCAGAAATGGGCCAAATAGTACATAAAATTGGCACCTTGCCAATAACTGTTCTTAAGATATTGATTTTGCCTCCAAACTAGATACTTAATCAGAAACTGAACAAATACACTTTTATATTCAATGATCTAATGTCCCAAGTTGCTCATAAAAGTTGCATCAGATACACTTGATGAAATTCTGCAAGGTTTTAAAAATCACTGTCCAACAAATTAAATTCTTGAAAACACAATATTTATCAGGTGTTCAGCTTCCAGAGAAATCTATGAGTAATTTATTTAGTGATCTCTACATAGTAGTGGAAAAATATGACTATGAAGCCTTGAGATCACCCTTCATTGGAGATAGAATTATTGATGGATTACTGGTAAGTCTTTTTCAGTTTTGTTGTGGTCCAAAGAAAATTTTCAAGAAAGCCATTTAGATGGTGAGAGAAGCAAAAATCTGGAAGCAAAACAGATCAACATAAGACAGGGGGATCAACCTTACCACAAGATGTCGGCAGATTCTCTTCAGCTCCTGTGGTTCAAAAATCCTAAACACAGTAGAATAACCAGTAAAGATTTGGCCAGACGGCAGATACTAGGAGTGAATGTCAATGCATTGGAGAAAGCAAACTTCACAGGCACAGACAGTATCCTCTTCCTACTTTTCCCTTTGAGCATTTTAGTCCTAAGAACTATATCTGACTTCTTCTTGAATACACTGAATGGTTTGATTTCAATCACTGTCAGTGGCAAAGAATTCGAGGAAAAAAAGAGGTCTGCAGATGCTGGAGATCACAGCTGAAAATGTGTTGCTGGTCATAGCACAGCAGGCCAGGCAGCATCTCAGGAATAGGGAATTCGACGTTTTGAGCATAAGCCCTTCATCAGGAATGAGAGAGAGTAGCCAAGCAGGCTAAGATAAAAGGTAGGGAGGAGGGACTTGGGGGAAGGGCGATGGAGGTGGGATAGGTGGAAGGAGGTCAAGGTGAGGGTGATAGGCCGGAGTGGGGTGGGGGCGGAGAGGTCAGGAAGAAGATTACAGGTTAGGAGTGCGGTGCTGAGTTGAGGGAACTGACTGAGACAAGGTGGGGGGAGGGGAAATGAGGAAACTGGAGAAATCTGAATTCATACCTTGTGGTTGGAGGGTTCCCAGGCGGAAGATGAGGCGCTCCTCCTCCAGCCGTCGTGTTGTTATGTTCTGCCGGTGGACGAGTCCAAGGACCTGCATGTCCTCGGTGGAGTGGGAGGGAGAGTTAAAGTGTTGAGCCACGGGGTGGTTGGGTTGGTTGGTCCGGGCGACCCAGAGGTGTTCTCTGAAGCGTTCCGCAAGGAAGCGGCCTGTCTCACCAATATAGAGGAGGCCACATCGGGTGCAGCGGATGCAATAGATGATGTGTGTGGAGGTACAGGTGAACTTGTGGCGGATATGGAAGGATCCCTTGGGGCCTTGGAGCGAAGTGAGTGTGGAGGTGTGGGCGCAAGTTTTACATTTCCTGCGGTTGCAGGGGAAGGTGCCGGGGGTGGAGGTTGGGTTGGTGGGGGGTGTGGATTTGACGAGGGAGTCACGAAGGGAGTGGTCCTTGCGGAACGCTGATAGGGGAGGGGAGGGAAATATATCCTTGGTGGTGGGGTCCGTTTGGAGGTGGCGGAAATGACGGCGGATGATACGTTGCATGCAGAGGTTGGTGGGGTGGTAGGTGAGAACCAGTGGGGTTCTGTCTAGGTGGCGGTTGGAGGAGCGAGGCTCAAGGGCGGAGGAGCGGGAAGTGGAGGAGATGCGGTGGACCATCTCCTCCACTTCCCGCTCCTCTGCCCTTGAGCCCCGCTCCTCCAACCGCCACCTAGACAGAACCCCACTGGTTCTCACCTACCACCCCACCAACCTCCGCATACAACGTATCATCCGCCGTCATTTCCGCCACCTCCAAACGGACCCCACCACCAGGGATATATTTCCCTCCCCTCCCCTATCAGTGTTCCGCAAGGACCACTCCCTTCGTGACTCCCTTGTCAAATCCACACCCCCCACCAACCCAACCTCCACCCCCGGCACCTTCCCCTGCAACCGCAGGAAATGTAAAACTTGCGCCCACACCTCCACACTCACTTCCCTCCAAGGCCCCAAGGGATCCTTCCATATCCGCCACAAGTTCACCTGTACCTCCACACACATCATCTATTGCATCCGCTGCACCCGATGTGGCCTCCTCTATATTGGTGAGACAGGCCGCTTCCTTGCGGAACGCTTCAGAGAACACCTCTGGGCCGCCCGGACCAACACCCAACCACCCCGTGGCTCAACACTTTAACTCTCCCTCCCACTCCACCGAGGACATGCAGGTCCATGGACTCCTCCACTGGCAGAACATAACCACACGACGGCTGGAGGAGGAGCGCCTCATCTTCCGCCTGGGAACCCTCCAACCACAAGGTATGAATTCAGATTTCTCCAGTTTCCTCATTTCCCCTCCCCCCACCTTGTCTCAGTCGGTTCCCTCAACTCAGCACCGCCCTCCTAACCTGCAATCTTCTTCCTGACCTCTCTGCCACCACCCCACTCCGGCCTATCACCCTCACCTTGACCTCCTTCCACCTAACCCACCTCCATCGCCCCTCCCCCAAGTCCCTCCTCCCTACCTTTTATCTTAGCCTGCTTGGCTACTCTCTCTCATTCCTGATGAAGGGCTTATGCTCGAAACGTCGAATTCCCTATTCCTGAGATGCTGCCTGGCCTGCTGTGCTTTAACCAGCAACACATTTTCAGTGGCAAAGAATTCCACAGGCTCACCACTCTCTGAGTGAAGAAGTTTCTCTTCATCTAATTCCTAAATGACCTCGTCTGTATTCTCAGATTGTGAGCCCTGGTTCTGGATTTCTTGGTCATTGGGAACATCCTTCCTGAATTTACCCTGTCTAATCCTGTTAGCATTTTATAGGTTTCTATCAGATATCCACTCAGCCTTCTAAACGATGGTGAATATAGTCCTAATCAATCCACTTTCTCTTCATATATCAGTCCTGTCATCCCAGGAATAGTCTAGTTGCAGTCTTTGTTGCAGTCCCTCCATAATTATTCCAGCAATCCATGAATCAGTCTATGAACCCATCCGTCTATGAATACATCTATGAATTCACCTGTCATTGAATCTGACCATCCAATCATGAATCCAACCAACGATCTACCAAGTCCATCTGCCTGGAAATTTGGCCCACTTTCTGAGAATCAATCAGTACATTATTTCATGCACCTATCTGCGAATCCATCCTTAAGTCTGTGTTTCCCTCCATGAATCTAGCTGGCGATCTATCCACACCTTTGTGAATCTTTCCATCTGTATATCTGCCCATAAATCCATCACATCATTGTTCTGTCTGTATGTGAATTCATCCATCGATCTGTTCATCTGTGACACTATCCATCCATGAATCTACCCATGAATCCATCCCTCATCCCATACAGTTTTGATGTGGACGGTCCAACTACCAGTTTATCTGACTGGCTTAGCAGAAACCACCCTATCACACAACTGAAACCGGGCTGTTTGAGCCCTTTTGACACGTGCAGTTTTGACTTCTGATATCAATTGCTGTTTTACAAGAACTGTAATTCCAAACTTTAGCAGTGAAAAAGCCTTCTCCCCATCTCTATCTCTCCCAAAAGTCTCTTATTCAGAAAAACAAATTGCAGACTTAGTCAGCCATGGTGGACTCATTCTCTGAGCATGCCAAATACCACTGCACTCTTAATTGCCATCCACCTGTATCCCAACTCAGAAAAAGAATTGCAGTAAGATTAACCAAATGAAGATTTCCAATTTGGTTCTTGACCAATTGGACTCTAAGTCATGTGAACTAATACCAATGTAATAACTTTTCATGAAATTCAATTTGCAACTATTTTTCTTTCTCTATCCTTCTTCACTGTATTTGTGTGTGTGAATGAAGTAGCAGAGTTTGTTCCTCCATGTTTTGCATGTTTATTAATAAACCCCATCTTAAAGATTTTGCTTTGGGTTTATTTCCAAGATTGAAACTCAAAAAATAAAGATACAGTTTGGGCAGCGTGTTGTGGCTTACTTCAAAACTGGACAAAAAGTGAAATCATTACCTCAAACGATACCTGTCTCCAAATCAAGAGGGGAAAAGCAACCATAATTTTAATTCACCCCCATTCCTCCATAGCCTTTTGATCTTCAAGTTTTCCATTTATTTAGTGTACACTCACATGCACACAGCATACTTCTCCCGACTGCCTCTTCTGACAGCTCACTCACCCCATTCTCACAAGCTTGGATCCTGCTCTCCTTGGATCATTGGATTGGATCATACCCTCTGACCATCTCCCCATTCAGGGTCCTCCTTGCCAATTTATTCCCAAAGAGTTAATCACTCTGGCAAATCCCTGCTGGGTCACTTAGTACAAAACTGGCCATTCACAAGCAGCCGTGTTGCTTCTTCTGTTCTATATCAGTACCCCTTACATTACTGCCCATTTACTCTATGACCTCCTCAAAACTTTCTACAAGTTTGGTCAAACAAACTTTTCCCTTTGACATTCAAGCCAACTATTCATAGCTACTCTATATGTCCTGCTCTTCTTTCTCTACTGAGGATTCCATTATTTATTCTTGCACTGATGCAAATGGATTGATTTATCATTGCTTGAAAGGGGTCAGGAAAGATTTACAAGAATGTTGCCAGGGTTGGAGGGTTTGAGCTATAGGGAAAGGCTGAACAGGCTGGGGCTGCTTTTCCTGCTGTGTCAAAGGCGGAGGGGTGACCTTCTAGAGATTTATAAAATTACGACGGGTATGGATAGGATAAATAGGCAAAGTCTTTTCTCTGGGTTGAGGGAGTTCACGACTAGAGGGCATAGGTTTAGGGTGAGAGGGAAAAGATATAAAAGGGACCTAAGGGACAACTTTTCACACGGAGGATGGTGTGGGTATGGAATGAGCTGCCAGAGGTAGTGGTGGAGGTGGATACAGTTATAGCATTTAAAAGGCATCTGGATGGGTATCTGAATAGGAAGGGTTTAGAGGGATACAGGCCAAGTGATGGTAAATGGGATAGATGAGGTTAGGATATCTGGGCATGGACGAGTTGGACTGAAGGGTCTGTTTCCTTGCTGTATATCTCTATGATTCTATGACATGCTATGTTTTAAATATAGGCATTATTTTAGCTTTCTAAAACTGGATCTCTGCCACAATTCCATTTCTGAATGAATTAATAAAAATGAGTAATTCCTTATCCCGAGATTATTTCAAAATATATGGATGCAATTGATCTAGACTGGAATTGGAAGGGGACCTATATCCTGATGGGGACATTTGCTAGTGCTACTCAGGAGGTGTAAGACCCATAAAGGATTTGTTTGGGTGGATAGATGGGTTGGGGGTAGTGGGAGGTTTTGAGCATGCAAAGAGGCACTGAGAAAAGAGATAAGGTGAAGGCTGGTACAGTTGAGAGGAGGAGCAACTCAAATAGTCAAGGCAGGCATGAGCAAGGCAGAGAACAAGGTTAGTCTGATGAATGAGACTACATTTATTTCAAAGCAAGAGGCCTGACAGGTGAAGCTGATGACCTTGGGCATGGTTGGGAACATGGGAATAGGATATCATAGCTATTACAGAGACACAGCTCCGTGAAGGGCAGGACTGGCAGCTTCATGTTCCAGGGTATAGATGCTGTAGGAAGGATAGAAAGGAGGACAAGAAAGGAAGGGAAGTGGTGTTGTAGTTCAGGCTAAAATTACAGGTGTACCTAGGGAGAGTATTCCTGGGAGTAATGAGGTCAAAGCCAAGTGGTCCTGATGGAACTCAAACTTTCAGTGACTAGATTATTGCTAAGCAAGAGAACTGCTTGATAGCATTGTTGATGATACCTTCCGGCACTTTATTGATAATTGAGAAAAGACTGATAAGGTTTTAATTGGCCATTTTCAATTTGTTCTGCTATTTGTGTGGGACATATCTGGGCACTTTTCCATGTTGGCAGACACATGCTAGTGTTGCATTTGTACTGGAACAGCATGGCCGGGCTATTGCAAATTCTTGACTATGTCTTCAGTAATATTACTAAATTCTTTTCAAAACCCATAGCCTTTGCCCTATCCAATGCCTTAATGCATTTCTTGATATATCATGTGGAGTGAACTGAATTGGCTGAAGTACAGCATCTGTGAGATCTGCGGAGGAGGCCAAGATAGATCATCCACTCGATATATCAGGCTGATGGTTTGGCAAATGCCTCAATCTTGTCTTCTGCATTGATGTGTTGGGCTCCACCCATCATTAAGGATGGGGCTATTTATGAAATCTCTTCCTCCAGTGAATTGTTTATTTGGCCATCACCATTCAGGATTGTTTTGGTAGGCTGGCAGCGCTTAGATCTGGGCCTTTTTATCACATAGTCTGTTATTATACATAACGTGTTATTAGCCACTAACAGTCTCCATTACCAGCTATTCATCCTCCTAGCCTGACTGTTATACACTCCCTCACCTGTCCAACTATCCTTTTCTGTCTTTGGCCTCTATGCGCACCTATTGTTTACTCCTTACTGCCTCATCCAACATTTTCCTAGTTGTCATCAGTTCTGAGGAAGAGTCACTGGACCCAAAACATTAACTTTGATTTCTCTCAATAGGTGCTGCAAGATCTGCTGAGCTTTTGCAGCAATTTATGTTTTTGTATCGATCTGATTCATTGGTTATGGAATTCCTTAACTCTGTCTATCAATTGCTGCTGATGCTGTTTAGCAAACAAGTAGTCTTCTTTTGTAGCTTCACCAGGTTGATGACTTGGTTTTGGCTCCTGTCATGTCCAACAGCACTCTTCATTGAACTAGGATTAATTGATGGAATTGGCTGAGGCAGGGTAATGTTGGACCATGAGTTTGCAGGTTGTGTTGAAATACAACTCTGCAAATATAGCTCACAACACCTCATAGATGGCCAGTCTTGTGTTGCTACATCCATTCAAAGTATATCCAATTAACATGATTGTAATGGCACACAACATGATGGAACGTATCCTCAATGTGAAGATGGGACTTTGTCTCCTCATGGACTGTGGGATGGTCACTCTTAATGATAATGTCGTGGTCAAGGATACCTGTAGCAGGCAGTTTGGTGTGGATGGATTGAGTATGTTTTTCACTCTTATTGACTTCTTTGGAACATTTGCAGACCCTATTTAACAGCTATATATTTTAGCTCTTGGCCACCCTTAGTGGTTACTCAAGGTAATGTTCAATGTGTATAAGTATTGATTCATCAGC
Organism: Hemiscyllium ocellatum; assembly: GCF_020745735.1. Lineage (NCBI taxonomy): Eukaryota > Metazoa > Chordata > Chondrichthyes > Orectolobiformes > Hemiscylliidae > Hemiscyllium > Hemiscyllium ocellatum. Next base: position 59,884,556 of record NC_083411.1, read on the forward strand.
TGGGGGGCAGTGAGTCAAGGGAGGGTGTGGTATGTTATAATCAGCTGGAGTTGTCCATGCCCATGTCTAAAGTGATTTCGTTTTACTTCATTGCATTCGGCATCAATGTTGATATCTCCCAAGGCAACTGCCTTCTAACTGTATGTCCCTGCTTTCATGACAGTTGGTTGGTCCAGCTGCTGGAACAGGTCATACCAGAGATGGTGATGACATTGTTTGGGATATTTTGTGCAATGCACGATGCCATGAGTATGACTATCAGTTCGACCAGTCTCTGAGACAGCTCTCCCAATTTTAACACTAGCCTCAGAAGTAAATTAGGAAGACTTCATAGAATTGACAAGGCTGAGACTGCCATTGTCATTTCTGGTGCCTTAGCCCATCTAGCTTCACTTCTTATTTGAGACTTTCTACCAATTGATACGAGTGAGTGATTTGCTAAACTATTTTGAGGGCAGTTACGAGTCAAGTACATTGTTGCATTTACACATTGGCCAGACCAGATAAGGGTGATATTTTTCTATCCTTAAAGAGCATTAGTAGTGGTTTCATGTCATCATTAGTGACTTTCAATTTTATATTTAAATGAAAACTCAGATTTCAGCATCTGTCAAGAAGGAATTTGAACCCAAGCCCCCAGAATATTACCTGGCCCCTGGTTCCACGACCTCAGTAACAATGTCACAAGTCCATTTCTTTCCCCAAGTTGTTGTTGCAATCTTGGGACAGTAGGAAGATGATCTATCTAAGGGCAATTGTATCTGCAAAAGCAAATTACAAGAGTCCATGAGGAAAATTAATGAATAAACATCTACCTGGATGCTTCAAGGAATGAACAAGAATACAAATCAGATCAGATTTGGTCCAAGGTGTTACTTGCATTGATCTACTTCTGCTATTAGATAGATCCCAGGACTTCAATGCATGTTCACAATGGAATAGTAGCAATCAGTCTCTGATAGCGGCAATAGACATAAGAGATACTAAAGGTAAGGACAGAGGGTGAGAACAGGAACTGGATTTTCAGGTTGAGCAGATAGGGACTGAGATTGAAAGCATGAGTAAGGTTAGGAGTAAAGGTGGGAGACAAGCCTGGCAGCCAGGCAGAAGCCAGGCTGGGAGCAAGACTGAGGCAAGACAGGAGGCAGATCGAGTGTGAGAAGAAGCTAAAGTCCCCACTATTGGCAATAGACATGAGGGATTTTAACAATAAGTACAGAGACTGGGAATAGAGTTGGGACTGAAGAGGATCTTGATGGATAAGTCAGGAGCTGGAATGTTGGCAGAAAGGTTGTGGGAAGAGGGAAGCCACCAAATGGGAATGAAGTTAGAGTAAAATTTGCAATGTTGAAGGGAAATATTGGCATAATTTTATTAACACAACATGAGAAATATGTAAAGGAGTAGACCTTATAGGCCATTGAGCCTATTTTGTTATTTAATCCAACCATCACTGATCTTGGAGTGTGACTTCACTTCTCTGCCTGCTTCCCATATCTCCATATTCTCAAGAGACTAAATATGTCTATGCCTGTCTTAAATGTATTCAACAATGGAGATAACTTAATGCCCTGCAGCAGAGAATTACTAAGATTCACAACCCTTGGATTGAAGAACAACCAGTTGATGAAGATGTTAAAGCAAAAACAATGTTAACAACATCCATAGGAGCTTACTATATTTCATGAGTGCAAGAACGGATACACTTCCGAAACTGGATCAGGGTTACACTGCTTAAACAACTCAACAAGAATTCAGACTGCTGCTAGTCACAATGAGTCACTTTCCCTTCATGGCTGAGTAGAGAATTATCTGCAAGGATTTATTAAACCAAATTCCAGCAAAACATCTTCAGTACAAAGTATGCATGGAGGAGCAAAGTCAAGAATGATAAAATACTAATTAACCAAGTATTTCTGAAAATCTAGAGCACAGACCAACATGACTTTATGGAAGACGATGGGTTTAAATTTGATATGTTTTCAAGTAAAGCCTCAGATTTTAAATGGAGGTACTGTATTTATTGTACCTCCAATAATAAATAGTTCATTTAGATAGCATCAATAAAATCTTCAGTAGAGAATTGGCTGGTTGGTTAAAAAGAGAAGACATTCAAAACTGCATCATTTTACTGCCAAGAGCAATTAGGGAGCATGGTATATAACAGAATTTTAAGAGCACTTGTGGTAGCTGAATCACTCTTGCCTAAAAACATAATTGTGACTCTTTGATGATTTTTGACAGATAATATATTAGCAATGTGACAGAAAATATTAAGGAAAACAATTGGCTCTCCCATCATTTCAATTAATTCAGTAAAACTGTAATTGCTGCATCATTGCTTCAATCCAAAGCAATGGATATCACACTAAATTAAAAAAAATAGTTAACTGATTAACACAATCTATCATCTGAATCTGAGAACATTATTAAAGATCCATATTATTTGTTGTTGGTGTTTCAGTCAATTTATGACATGGACTGAAATTGTAGTTGGCTTGCTGCTGTAGTCTCTTCCTCTACCACCATGAGACCATCGCTCCTTCCCCATTAGCTGCATGTAATACAGCAAGGCATGATCCCTGGAAGATAGTTCCTCATGTATTGCTTTGAAACTGCTCCTTGGGGCTGTTTAAATAAAAAATAAATCTTTTATGGCATGTGAGTGTCACTGGCAAGACCAATATTTATTGTTCATTTCCAATTGTCCATGAGAAAGTAGTGGTGATCTGACTTCTTGAACTGCTGCAATTCCTGTCATGTAAATATAGCCACAGGGTGATAAGAAATGATTTGTGATTTTAACCTGGCCGTGGTGAAGAAATGGTGATATAGATTAAAGTCAGAAGTGGTATGGATTTGGAGGGAACTTGCTGGTGAGGGTGTTCAAATGGGATTGTCCTTGTTCATCTAGGTGATGGAAGTTGCTGGTAGACATGTGTGTTTGGAAGATGTCATTGCAGGATCAGTTTTGAGTTGCTGCAATGCAAGTTGTAGTTGATACACTTCTCACTCTACTCCTGTGCATTGATGGTGGAAGGAGTTAATATTTAAGCTGGGAGATGGTGCACCAATCAAGTGACTTGCTTTGACCTGGATAGTATTGAGTTGCTTGAATGATATCAAAGTTCATCCAGACAAGTAGGGAGTATTTCATTACAGCCCTGACTTGTGCCTTGTAGATAGTGGACAGGATATGTGGAATTATTTACCACAGAATTCTCAACCCCTGCCCTGCTCTTGTAGCAATGGTATTTTAATTGCTGGTCCACTTAAATTTCGAGGTGTTGAAGGCTGGGTTTCAGTGATGATGATGCCATTGGATACTACGGGGAGTAGGTTAAACTTTCTCTTGCTGGAGACTTCCATTGCATGGTACTGGAGTGTCAATAATGTTACCTAGCCACATACTAGGCCTAGTTTAAATATGTTCGAGGAGAAAGTGAGGTCTGCAGATGCTGGAGATCAGAGCTGAAAATGTGTTGCTGGAAAAGTGCAGCAGGTCAGGCAGCATCCGAGGAACAGGAAATTCGACGTTTCCTGATGAAGGGCTTATGCCCGAAACGTCGAATTTCCTGTTCCTTGGATGCTGCCTGACCTGCTGCGCTTTTCCAGCAACACATTTTCAGCTAGTTTAAATATGTTCAGATCTTGCATATGGACATGATCTGCTTCAATACCTGAAGAGTCATGAATGGTATTGATATTACACAATTATCAACAGACATCCCATTTAAGATTTTGTGATGGAGACAAACTGATTGATGAAGTAATTGAAGGTGGTTGGACATGCTGATCTCATAGAGTGATAGCTTGGTGTTAAGATACTTAGACTCCAACAACCATCCTTCTCTGTGTTATGTTTAACTCCAATCAATGGATAACTCCCCCTAATTTACAGTTTCTTTCAATTTTGCTAGGGTTTCTTGATTCAGTCAATTTCTCCTTTGATGTCAAGAACATGTACCCTTTCTTCACCTTTGAAATACAGTCCCTTTGTACCTAGTTGGGCCAAGTCTGTAATGAGGTCTGGAGTTGAGTGGTCCCGGTGAACCCAAACTATGTATCAGTGAGCAGCTACAGGCTGAGTAAATAACACTTCTTTCACTTTACTGATGATTAAGATGAAACTAATAGGAAGGTAATTAACAAGATTGAAATTTTCCTGATTTTTCACATTTGGTCAATTTTCCACATTGATGGATAGTTGGCAGTTTTCCAACTGCACTGGAACGACTTATCTCAGGCTAGTTCAGGAACAAGTCTTCTGGACTACAGTGCGGTGTTGCCGGGGCTTATTGTCTTTGTTGCATTCATTGCCTTCAGTCATTTCTTGATTGCTAAGGATCTTGATGGCTAAGGATTGCCATTACTATGCTAGAACCTTCTGCAGGCCAAAGCTGAGATAACTCATCCACACAGAACTTCTGACTAAAGTTGGTTACAAATTGTTTTGCCTTGTCTTTTTCACTAACGTTCTGGCCTCCTCCATCATTGTGGGTGTGAATGCTAGTGAACCATCGTACTTTGGTTGCATACATAATTGCCCACCAATGTTCACCGCCAGCTGTAGCAGGACACAAGAACTTTTGTCTGAGCTGGGAAGTAGTAGAAATGCTCCTGAGTGTCTTCCAGAAGGAAACCTTGTAGAAATCTCCTATTTTCTGACATCAGAACAGGGTTTTTAGTACCATCTTCAATCCTATTAACATGATCTTTCATTAAAATTTTCATATTTCAATTTATAAGCTGTGAGCATTCTGATTATGTGTTATGAGAACACACAGCATAAAGTGTGTGATATTTGGAGTGTGATTCTCATGTGTTATGTCTGGGATATTGACATACAGTAATACATCACAGATGAATCTCCAATGATGGTGCACATGCTAAGTCAAACTTGTACCTCTTTTTGCCAGCAAATTATATCACGAGGAAATATCCAGTTATGCATTCATTGTAGCAAAAAAAAATGCATTCACTTTGAGATTCTTGAAATTAATGTTGGTTCCAAGTAAAGTCAGTCGGTAAATCAAACAATTAGCTTTGTTTCCTGAATAGGTCAATTATGAAATTGCTTTTATCAGGCTTGATTTTTTTACCCAAGATCTGTGATAGAGTGGCCGAAAAATTGATGGAGACTTTCCATCACAATCTCGCTCCAGCCCACACTGCTTTAAATTTTCGAAGGCTCTGCTCCAACATGTCAACAGCATTTGACCATCCCACCATGCCAATGAGCTTGTGGAGTAGGGACATTAGATTTCCTGCCTTCTGGTTCCATTTCTGTTAAGGAACCACACAATGAATGGGGGTTCAGAAGGCCTGCTAGTTCACTGCTTGAAGAGAGGCAACCCAACTGGTATTCTGTCTGCCACCACAAATATTCATAACCTCAAAGCTTATGTCCTACCTAAAATGTTATCTTAGGGGTACGTTGGGGGTTGTCTTAAATGAACTTCCTACTTTAGTAGTATTGCAGTGGATATACCATTGCAATATCATCCCATTTTCATGGGAACAACCGGAATTTTCATCTAGAATCTTACCACCACAAGTTGTAATCTAATGTGCTGTACTCACAGCAGGGTTGGTAGCAAATAGAAATCCTCCAGGAATCCTATTACTGTTGTGGTTTTGTTCGCCGAGCTGGAAGTTTTTGCTGCAAACGTTTCGTTCCCTGGCTAGGGAACATCATCAGTGCTATTGGAGCCTCCTGTGAAGCGCTGCTTTGATGTTTCTTCCGGTATTTATAGTGGTTTGTTCTTGCCGCTTCCGGGTGTCAGTTTCAGCTGTAGTAGTTTGTATGTGGGGTCCAGGTCGATGTGTCTGTTGATGGATGTTCTTGCCGTTTCCGGGTGTCAGTTTCAGCTATAGTGGTTTGTATATTGGGTCCAGGTCCATGTGTCTGTTAATGGAGTTTGTGGATGAATGCCATGCCTCTAGGAATTCCCTGGCTGGTCCTATGATGGTAGTGTTTTCCCAGTCAAATTAATGTTCCTGGCTGTCTGAGTGTATGGCTACTAGGGATAGCTGGTCGTGTCATTTTGTGGCTAGCTGATGTTCATGGATGCGGATTGTTAGCTGTCTTCCTGTTTGTCCTATAGAGTGTTTTGTGCAGTCCTTGCATGGTATTTTATAAACTACATTAGTTTGGCTCATGCTGGCTATTGGGTCCTTTGTTCTAGTGAGTTGTTGTCTGAGTGTGGAAGTTGGTTTGTGTGCTGTTATGAGTCCTAAGGGTCGCAGTAGTCTGGCTGTCATTCTGAGACGCTCCTGACGTATGGTAGTGTGGCTAGTCCTTTTGGTTGTGGCATGTCCTCGTTCCGTGGTCTATCTCTTAGGCATCTGGTGATAAAGTTGCGTGGGTATCCGTTTTTGGCGAATATCTTGTATAGGTGTTCCTCTTCCTCTTTTCGCAGTTCTGGTGTACTGCAGTGTGTTGTGGCTCTTTTGGGACTACACTACAGCTGAAACTGACACCCGGAAACAGCAAGAACATCCATCAACAGACACATCGACCTGGACCCCACATACAAACTACTACAGCTGAAACTGACACCCGGAAGCGGCAAGAACAAACCACTATAAATACCGGAAGAAACATCAAAGCAGCGCTTCACAGGAGGCTCCAATAGCACTGATGATGTTCCCTAGCCAGGGAACGAAACGTTTGCAGCAAAAACATCCAGCTCGGCGAACAGAACCACAACAACGGACACCCGAGCTACAAATCTTCAACCATCCTATTACTGTTGTAATCTTATCTCAAAAGGAAAATCACTTGATTGTGTCTGCTGTATTTTTGTTCTTGGATATAAGAAGAGTAGACAGACATTTTATTATTGAATTAAGAAAGAGAACAGGGAGACAAAGTCCATAGATCTTGCATGCACCAGCTCTTTAAACAAATATCATTACCTAGTGCCAATCTGCTGCTGTACACCCATACCCTTATACATTGTTTTATTCCAAATAATCATCTAATCTCTTAACTGAATCCCACCCACTTCCAGGCAGTACATTCCAAACCTTCAATACTCAATGAGTGAAGAAAGCTTTTCCTGACTTCACCTTTGCTTCTTTTGCAATCACTTTAAATCGATGTGCTTCTGATCTTGTTCCTTTTATGAATGGAAACAATTTTCCCTGATCTCCTCTTAGCTTTCTTTTCCCTTCGGAGAATAATCCAAACTTCTTCAATCTATCCTTATAACCAAAGTCACTCATCCTTGGAGCCATTCTTGTCAACTATTTCTGTGTTATCTCTAATGTGTTTTTCACTTCCTTCCTATAATATGTCACCCAAAATTGTAATAAATAATGTAAATCTTCCTGTTTACATACTTTGGTTGGAGATGTGGATGATATGGAAATATGTAGAATAAATAATGTCATAGAAGACAATTTTAAATGTCAATGTCAGACAGACGTTGCTGGAGAAACTCACAAGGTTTGGCGGCATCTGTAGACGGAAAGCAGAGTTAATATTTCAGGACCACTGAAGATGGGTCATTGCCTCAATAGAAGTTTTCAAAACATCAATGAACTGTAGATGGTGAAAATCTGAAAGACAAGCAGAAACGGAAATTGCTGGAGAAACTCAGCAGGTCTGGCAGAATCTTTGGAGACAACACAGAGTTAACATTTCAGGTAGGCTGAAGAAAGCTTGTTGGAGCTGAAATGTTAACTCTGTGTTGCCTCTATAGTTGCTGCCAGTCCTGCTGACTTCCTCCAGCAATTTCGGTTTCTGGTTTTGTTTCAGTTTTCCAGCATTTGCAGTTCATTGTTGCTTCAAAAAAATTCATTGAGACAGATTTGAATGAAAACCAATCAGCTGTGACCATTTTTGCACAATTAGCTTAGATCAAGTGTGACAGAGGAGAGATTACTGTCTAAAATGCTCCATTTGAATAATTAAAAGGGAATGCAGATAAGCTATTCTTATACCATGAGAGATAGATGCTTAATCCAAAATATTGTGTTAGCTTTCTCAACAATAAAGTAAACAGCTAGCAGACTACAGCGATGACTTGTATTCACATACAAACAGTTAATTCGGCTGTTTAATTCTTAAGTCTTAAAATGACTCAATATAGTGTCAGTCCGTGCTCTACTTATTGAATAACTCTCCATAAATGGAAAAATAATTACTTTGAAGAATGAGTTGAAGCAGAATTCTGTCATTGTGTTAAATGATCTAAGAGAGCTATTTGCATCTTTATTCTTTCTTTCACGATTTTGAGACCTCCCAATATACTTTATAATTGGTAAAACATATTTAAAGGATATCTAATGTTGTATTTTATGTTCAGCAAGGTCCCACAAATAACAATGAGATAGAGATCAGTGATATTTATTGGGTTAGTAGAGATTCTGTGAAGTCCCTTTTGTTCATAATGAGCTCCCCAACATTGCTCCGAGGATCATGGTGCAATGGTGAGAGAAGTAGTTCATGACATATAAATGACAGAAAGCCTGAGTCCAAAACCCACCGTAGCAATTTCCAGTACAGGGTGGAAACAAATGGTCAGCAACCTCTCCGCAGGAGACAAGAGGAGAAAAATGTCATTGTTTCGCTGCCAAATTATAAATGTATTTTCAAGTAGAATGTAGTCCTTAATTGCTTAGAATGACCTGTGCAGAATGGACACTTGCAGCAGGAGGTTGTGGAGTGAGTCAGGCACCAGCTTTTTGCTACTTCACTATAACAAAACTTTACATCTCTAAAAACGCAAGTGGAAAATTGGGAGAAAAATACAAAACCAATTTGAACAAATGTTAGCGTGATTCAGAGCTTTAAGGATGTTAAATTATTCAATTTTCTTGGACAAACCAACTTTGTTTAGGAATTAATTAATTTGGCATTGGTTGGGAAACCAAAATTACCTAGACAAGTTTGTCGCCTTGAGATTTTATTGAGCTCGATTATGTACAGCAGTGTTTTCTGGCACATATGCTGTCAGTCTGGCAATTTCACAGTGAACTGCCTTTTACTTTGTGCCGCAAGAGGCTAGCTAGACCTTTAGCAAATTCTGTCAAGATGTACTACTATTTCACAAATGTCTTACTTAAAATGCCTTAGGCAATAGCTTTCAAAGTTCTTGAACAAAACTAGACTGTTTCATGAGAATAGTTACCAACATTGGAAATAAGGATTGCTTTGTTCAATGCTTTGATCTGAATCTAGAAAATGGACTTATGTAACATCCAGGAAGTTTGGGTTAAAGGTGGAAAGTTCATTTAAGTACATCATTATTGTAGAACCACATTTGTTTAGTTGGCAATCGTATTTCTAGCCATATCAGGCAATTAACTACATTGCTACACATGCTTTTATTTTTATGGATACAATTTTGAATTATGTTGACAAATGATTACTATGGGACTAGTTTAGTTTGGGAACATGGTCAGCATGGACTAGTTGGACCAAAGACTCTGTTTCCATGCTGTATGACTCTATAACTCTGTATTATTCTTATGTATAAATTGACGTTGAAGCATCATTCAGCTTTTTGTAATTCAGTAAAATATGGATATTTGGGTTCATTGCTGACCCTGCTTCCAATACCTTCATTAAAATAAAAACTTGTGTACCAATGTAATTAATTGTCTGATATAGCTAGAAATATGATTTTCTATAAAACTAATGTGGTTCTACAATATTAATCAATTTGAATGGATAAGGACTGCATTCTTCATGCAGATGTAACATACTTCTTAATTGTATATAAAATTATATAGGCCCAGATTTTTGAAATCAGCAATGATGCTGAAAATGTTTCATCCATAAAGATTTTTGTAACCAAATTTTTTATGATTTTTCAACCAGAAATTCTAGGTTTGACTGAAGAATCCAAAAATGAGTGCTGACATCAGCAAGCAAATCATCAGATAATGCCTTATAGAGGTTTACAAAATTATGAGAGACATGGATGGGGTAAATAGGCAAAGTCTTTTCCCTGGGGTTGGGGAGTCCAGAACTAGAGGGCATAGGTTTAGGGTGAGAGGGGAAAGATGTAAAAGAGACCTACGGGGCAACCTTTTCACACAGAGGGTGGTGCGTGAATGGAATGAGCTGATAGAAGAAGTGGTGGAGGCTGGTATAAATACAACATTTAAGAAGCATTTGGATGGGTATATGAATAGGAAGGGTTTGGAGGGATATGGGCCAGGTGCTGGCAGGTGGGACTAGATTGGGTTGGGATATCTGGTCTTCATGGACGGGTTGGACTGGAGGGTTTGTTTCCATGCTGTACATCTCTATGACTCTATGAGATACAAGCCATGATTGGAGGTGCCGGTGTTGGAATGTTAAAAAACACACAACACCAGGTTATAGTTTAACAGGTGTATTTGGAAACACTAGCTTTTGGAGCACCACTCCTTCATCAGGTGGTTGTGGAATTTAAGATCGTAGGACATAGAATTTATAGCAAATTTATAGTGATGTAACTGAAATTATATATTGAAAAAGACATGGATTGTTTGTTAAGTCTCTCATCTTTTAGAATGACCATGTTGGTTTCAGAACTTTGGAACAGCACTCCGAAAGCTAGTGTTTCCAAATAAATCTGTTGGACCATAACCTGGTGTTGTGTGATTTTTACCATCAGATACAAGAATTACATATGGACATGTGAATGTACAAATTCACAGCAGGATTAGGCAGCTCAGCCCTCTGATTTTGTTGTGTTGTTCAATAGACCATGGCTGATTTGAATATGCCCCATTCTGCCTACAACTTACGATCTTCACCACCTTGCTTCTCGAGTATCTATTTACCCCATCTTTAAGATATTCAAGGACTCAGCTTTCACCATCTTGTGAAGCTGCAAGTTCTAATGACTCACAAATCTCGAGAGAAAAAAAAGCTTATCTCTGTTTTAAATGGATGATCCCTTATTTGTAAATAGTGTCCCCAGTTTAGATTCTCCCACAAGCAGCAACATCCTTTGCGTACCCATCCTATTAAGACCCCTCAGGACTTTATGTTCCAATCAAGTTGGCAGGAGACTGAATGGTTAGCACTACTGCCTCACAGTGCCAGGGGTCTGGGTTTGATTCCAGTCTCAGGTGACTGTCTGTGTGGTGTTTGCACATTCTCCCTGTGTCTGTGTGTGCTTCCTCCCACAATCCAAAGATGTGTGAGTTAGGTGTATTGGCCATGCTAAAGTTGACTATGGATGTGTAGGTTAGGTGCATTAGTCAGGGATAAATGTAAAGTAATAGGGTAGGGGAATGGGTTTGGGTAGGATACTCTTCAGAGGGTCAGTATGGACTTGTTGGATCTCTTTCTTGTCTAAACTCCAGCTGATAGAAGCCTAAGCTATCCAATCTTTTCTCATACAAACTTGGGCATTCCAGCTATTGGTTCAATAAGCCCTTTCTGACTGCTCCTTCATTAAAAATAAGCAGATCAATCCAAAAGACAGTAATCCTGATGTGGCCTCACCAATGGCTCAGTATCATTGAAGCATAATCTTCCTACTTTTGTATTCATTTTCCCTTGCAATAGATTTCCTAATTAGTTGCTGCACCTGCATTATAAAATTATGTGATTCATGCAATGTACATACTGAAATCCCTTTGTGTCTCAGATGTATCTGCAGTATCTTACCATTCAGATAATATGCTTCTTTTCTATTCCCCATGCCAAAATGGACAATTTCATCTTTTCTAGCAATATGCTTCATTTCCCAGATTTTTGCCTACACAATTTGTATCTCTTCATAGCCTCCTTATTACCTCTTCACAACTTATTTTTGAATCATAGAATCCCTACAGCGCAGAAAGAGGTCATTTGGCCCATCAAGTCCACACTGATCCTTCATAGAGCATCCCACCCATTGCTGTAACCCCACATGAAGTTTTTACCATGGCTAACCCCGTATCCTGCACATACCTAGACACTAAAAGGCAATTTTTAGCATGGCAAATCCATCTAACCTGCACATCTTTGGACTATGGGAGGAAATTTGAGTACTTGGAGGAAACCCATGCAGGCATGGGACAACATGCAAATTCCACACAGATAGGCACCCAAGGCTGAAAATGAGTCCCTGGTGCTGTGAGGCAGCAGTGCTAACCACTGTGCCACTCTTTCCCTACCTACCTTTGTGTCATCAGCAAATTTAGCAACCATGCTTACAGTTCCTTTATCATTTATATAAACTGTAAAATACTGAGGCTTCAGCTCTGATCCATATTGCATATCACTCATTACATCTTACTAATCAGATAATGATCCATTTATGTCTATTTTTGTTTTCTGTTAGTCAATCTTCTATCCATGCTGATATGTTACCAACGATACCATGAGCCTTTATTTTTGTGAATAACCTTTGATATGAACTCTTATCAAATGTCTCTACACTTAGTATGTCTACTGGTTCTTCCATATTTACAACACAATCTCCTTATCAATTGTTTAAACATGACTTCCCTTTTATAAATCCATGTTCACTCTGTCTGTTGAGCATAACTTTCTAAGTGCCATACTATAAAACCTTTAATAATAGCTTCTAACACCTTCCCAATGACAGATGATAAGCTAAGTAGTGTATAACTTAATAGCATCCTCTCTTTGTACCCTTCCCTGTTTGAATAAAGAAGTTTCATTCAGAACATTCCAACCTGTTGGAATCTTTACCAAATCTAGGGATCATGCAATATTTAAATCTGATGCATCAACTATCTCACTAGCCATTTCTTTTAAGACTCAGGATAAAGTCTGTTAGGACTCGTGGATTGTCAACCCATAGCTCTAACGACTTATTCAGTACCACCTTCCTGGTCATTTTAAAAAAAAATTTCCCCCACTCTGGGGTGTTACTTTGTTTTTCGTGAAATGCCTGATCAAATCATTTGTCAACTCCTTATTTTGCATTATTAACTTACTAGGCTTACCTTATATATTACCTGTGCTCACATCATAAATATTTTTCCTTTTTAAAGTGTCCGTAGAAACTCTTCCTATTTTCTGTAATATTTCTAGCTAACTTTGAATGGTTAGCTTGGATGATTGTTTTACAATACACAATGATGTCACCAGCATGAGTTCAATTCCTGCACAAGCTGAAGTTAACAAGACGGACTCTCCTTCTAAACCTCTCCCTTCACCTGAGGCATAATAACTCTTAGGCTAAACCACTATAATTCATATCTCTCTTTCTCTCTCTCTCTCATGAGAGAGCAGCCTTATGGTCTGATAAGAATATGGTAATTTTTAGCTCATTTTAAATTTTCCCTCTTTAAACTAATTTTTAAAAATACTCTGCCCAATCTTCTGTCCTGTCACTCATCTCTGATTATTTTATGATTGCTTGATGCTAATAGAGGCTTCTAACACAGAAGGAGACTATGTGTCCTCACCAACAAAGTCAGAAATTACCGGAAAAGCAAGACCATGTGATCTCACCTGTGGCAAGAGAATATTTGACAATTATTGCCTGGGTCCTTGATACTTGCTCCTTTGCCAGGCCCAACAGCTGGAATAGATTTCATTTGGGCTTGCAAACTTATCCACTTTTCAAGTTGCTAACTCTGCTATTACTTGATGTGGAGGTGCCAGTGTTGGACTGGGGTGGACAAAGTCAAATGACACCATGTTATAGTTCAACAGGTTTATTTGAAATCATAGAAGTTTCATTAACACAGCTCCTTTGTCAGGTGCTAGTACCTGTTCCCTCACTCTCGATGTTAATTTCTTCTAATATTTCACTGTCCTCCACCCTAATGTGTATTTGTGTCATTCTTTCCATCAGAAAGACTGATGTAAAGTATTTATTGAAAACATTAGCCATGACTTCCAGATTATCTGCATGATCCCTAAAGCATCCTTTTCTTTTCCTAGCTATTCTCTTGTTTTTAATACAGTTAAGAAAACATTTGAGTTTTCCTCCATTCTACTTGCCAATGCTTCCTCATGCACTCTATTTGCATTCCTAATTTATTTTCTAAAAGCCTCTCTGTGCCTTTTATATTCCTTTAGGGAGCTCTTGCTGTCTGCTATAAGCGTTTCTTTTTAAAAAAAATCCTAACATTTATGTCCCATGATATCCTGGGTTCTCCAGTCTTGGTACCATGCTTTGTCTTTATGGGAACACACTTGGCCTGTACTCTCTCACTATTTTTTGCTTGAATGCTTCTCACATAGTTTTGTCTGCAAGTAACTGCTCCAAGTTCACTTTGGTCAAATTTTATCATAGCTTAGTAAAGTTATCTGTGCAGTTTAGAACTTTTATACTCAGCCCATTCTTATCTTTTTCCATAACCAGCCTACATATAACTGAGTTGTGGTCACTATCTCCAAAATGCTCTCCTATTTATATGCCTTCTGCCTGCCTGGCCTCGTATACAAATATTAGGCTCAGAATTGTTCTCTCTTCTGTTGGTCTGTCGAGGTACTTTTGGAGGTAATTTGGGAATATTTCTCCCTCCCTGCCACTCACGTTAAAACAATCCTCTTTAATATTTGCATAGTTGAATTCCTCTAACATTGCTGCATATTTTTCTTACACTTCTCTGAAATTCAATTATACATCTGATCCTCTCTCCACACCTGACTGATTGGTAACCCATATCTGAACAATCTGTTTGCTCCACCCTTCTTTCTGATTGTAATATATCTGTTATGTATATTGTTTAAATATCCTTTAGATGGAATGCCACTGCACCTCCATTAACCTATGCATCAGCCTTATTTGCCAGTTCACTTCAGTTAGCTTTATGTTCATGTCCTCATAATTGCAACTATTTGAATTTAAGATACTCATCTTGAACCCAGCCATATTTTCCTCAAACTGAGTGTAAAATTCAATCGTATTATGGTCAATGCCACCTCGGGCTGACTTCAATATGAAGTCATTAATTAATCCTATCTCATTGCACAATATCAGATAAATGTTGCATGGTCTCCAGATGGATCTAGAAAGTCCTGTTCCAAGTAACTACTATGAAAATATTTGGACAAATCTTCATCTAGGAACTTTGTCCATTTCAACCATTTTGGTTGACGTGTAGATTAAAAGTCCCCATGATTATCATCTCACTTTTTTGATAAGCTCACTATATATTTCTTCATACTCCATTCAGCCATGCAGTTACTGATAGTGCAAACCATTCCCACAAGTAACTTCATGCATTGATCCTTTCAGCTGTCTACTCAAACTGCTTCTCGAAGGTTGGAGGATGGACGAAGGTTGCACACTCCCCAAAAGTGGGAATTAAACAAGTTTTTATAAAAAGAGGTTACAACAAGAGTAAGGTTAACACCATACAAGCTGGTACTGCAAAACACATTGCGGCAGACATGAATCTAGAATGCCCTCCATGTCCATGTCAGCAGAAATGAATGGAGAGAACTTTGAACATCCTAAGGCCTGTATCAACTCTTGAGAGCCAACTAGAGTATAAATAGAACTTGTTGGGAAAACAGGTCTTGCAGCATGTGTGGAGAGAAAACAAAGTTAATGTTTTAGATCTGGTTACCCTTCTTTAGAACCCTTCTGTTCTGAAGAAGGGTCACTGGAGACAAAACATTAACTTTGCTTTCTCTCCACATATGTTGCCAGACCTGCTGAGCTTTCCCTGCAATTTGTTTTTGTTTCTGATTTCCAGCATTGCAATTTTTTGGTTTATTTTTGTAGAGTATAAATAGGTTCTTGTGAAAGGATAACAGAAATACCTAAAATGGAAGATTTCTGTTTATTATTGAAGAATGAAATGAAAACAAGAACATGTAGAAAGTTAGATGATTTTCTTTACAAATTGGACAGAAGTAGGATACAGACGTTGGACTGAGATCGGCCAGATGTAGGAGACAGACATGGGATACAGATGTGGATCAAAATCAGAGAGACATCAGTCCAAAATTAGACAGACATGGAACAAAGCCGGGCAAAAATGGGACAGAATGTTAGACAGAATTCTATTCAGCCAGTCTAATACTGAGATTATTTGAATAAATGTGAAGTTAACCTGCATACTTGAGTCCTCTTGTGGTTTGTCGGAGGAGAATAACTACAACACCCCAGTTTCACAAAGGTAACTGTGTAGTCAGGCCAATTTTAATGATCCAAGTCTCCCAGTAAATAAGTGAATGGGTATCTAATTTAGTGAATAGATGTGTGAGTAGTAGATGAGTTGGTGAATGGGTAGTTTTGGGGATTGGAAATTAGTCAGATCAGAGTGTAGTCAACTCTTTAGATGGTAATTGGGTTGGATTGAGGGTGTAGCTGGGAGTTCGGTGGTGTGATTTTGCCTTCAAATGAATGGTTTTCTGGATGTGGCATTATACATTTACGTTATCTTCCATGACATGAGAAATTGGGTGTAATATTGTGGTATTGAAGAATGCAACTGATGTTTATTGTAACAAGCTATTATGGACAAGATAATATTCTGCAGAGGCATAAGTGACTGGGCTGATAGTAGACTAACAGTTTAACATGGAGCAGCAAACATCCAATGGAGTGTCATGCTTCAAGTGTTCCGTGGTAAGGTGGAGTGTAAGATCTTTATACCTGCCAATCATATGCTCTGATGTAGGGATGAAGGCACAAGTATGCCTCTTAAAGGTAAGCTGACAGCCTGACTGTATCCCAAAAACAGGGATAGCTGGAATTACATTGGTATGTGTTGTCAATTTGTTAATAATAAAAACAGGCTGAGGAGAGTTTACAAAACAAACATCTTGAACTTCAATGTAACACTTTCAATTGTTTATAATGCATCCTGATCTGCTGATTGTAGACTTGTCTGGTGAGTAATGCACTGTTCTCTGTTGCATTTGTTGGACAACTTGGCTGTCTTGCTGATAGTTGCTGTCACTCACCATCACTACAACTTCAACACAGTCAACATCAAAGTCAGAGGTTCTTGCTTATTCTCTTCATGCATGATTGGCATGCTGAACTTTAGACTGAGCTGGCTTCTGTTCCTTTGCAATGGAACACCAAGATCAGTAACACTTTGCATGATCTGGCTGATATGCATTTTTTAAAAAAATCCTTGCTGACATCCAAATATTTGTAGGATTTCTAATGCAAAATTTCTATCTAGTGTGTGGTTTTGATAGCATTGAATATGTTTACTTTCACCTGTCCCAGAATGGTTACAATATTAGTTGCTGGGCAATGTCTTTTGCACTTGACTTCCAAATGTATGTTGCATTGGGAATGCTAATCCCTCTCCATTGGTATTGCAAGAAAACACAGCAATGCGAGATGAAGATATTATGTTGTTGCTTGACAGTTAATTGATTGATTTATTGATTTGATAGCAATACCTACATTCTGCTAGACTATTTGAATGTGGATAACGGGGTGACAATGTGATATGGATCACTTTCTACTGGACACACATATTTTGAAATGGTTTTCTAGAGTACTGCAAACTGTTGTCAGACATCTATTCTGAGATACTGATAAAAACTGAAAATAACACATGCTGTCATTGATACTCATGTTCATTGTGTCGCTAAGTCATTTAACAATGGGAAATTTGAGAAGTAATTTGACACAAAAATATTCTCTTCCCTATGCACTGTGAATAGGTCCATTTCTATTTTTAGGCAAAAGTGACGACCTGCAGATATTGGAGATTAGAGTCGAGAGTGTGGTGCTAGAAAAGCACAGCAGGTCAGACAGCATCTGGGGAGCAGGAAAGATGAAGGGTTTTTGCCCGAAATGTCAGTTTTCCTGGTCCTTGGATGCTGCCTAACCTGCTACGTTTTTCCAGCACCATACTCACGACCCATTTCTATTTTTGTCTAAGGAGAGAATGGAACACCATATGGATGTCAAGCTCCTTTTGCTTTTGGTGTTGATAGTCATACCTCATATGCATGAGCAAATCTTTGAATATTTTGATTCATCCCTAGTCAATACACAGATTCATGCTACTTATCTTGTGCTTTCGTTGGCCATGTGCTGCTGGTGTATTGCTGACATAATATTTTGGGGCAGTGATTTTGACAATAAGACTTGTTTGCTCATGAAAACGACTTGTCGTGAGATACTGAGTACATTGCAGTTTACCCAAAAAAAAATCTTCCCAAGGACTTTGGTTAATGCTGTCAGGCAGTGCCTGGATAAAGACATTTTGAAACTCTTGTAATTGCTCTTCTTGAGCAGTTGCTGACTGTAACTGTTCACACTTTTGGGGTCCAAATTGTAACAGATAAACCTTGAGATTATCTTCAACTTCATAGTCTTGAGCATCAACATGTCAATCAAGTGGAATACCTTGATCTTTGTGTGGGTTGCATAATTGCTCAGTGTGTCAGATGTAATTCTTCAGGTACTTAGCAACAGGAGTTGACCATTCAGCCCCATGAGCTTGCTCTGCCATCTAATATGATTGTGGCTAGACAAACACTTTCATCATTTTTAGACAACTATTAAAGTCAGAGCATCAGAAGATGTACAGCACCGAAACAGACCCTTTGGTCCAACTTGTCCATGCCAACCAGATATCCTAAACTAATCTAGTCCCATTTGCCAGCACTTGGCCCATATCCCTCTAAACCCTTCTTATTCATATATCCATCCATATGCCATTTTAATGTTGTAATCATACCAGCCTCCACCACTTCCTCTGGTAGCTCATTTCATACAAGTACCACCTCTGCATGAAAAAGTTGCCCTTTAGGGCCCTTTTAAATTTTTTTCCCTCTCACCATAAATCTATGCCCTCTAGTTCTGGACTTCCCCATCCCAGGGAAAATATCATGTCTATTTATCCTATCCATGCCCCTCATGATTTTATAAACCTCTATAAGGTCCCCCCTCAACCTCCAATGCAGGCCATCACCCTTCACACTATTATGATTAGAAATATATCAATCTCTATCTTAAACATATTCAAATACTGAGCTTCTATGGTATTCTTGGGTAGAGAATTCCAATGCTTCAAAACTCTCTGAATTTAAAAAAAACCCTCCTTATCTCAGGTATAAGTGGCACATCCTTGTTTTTAAATTGTACCCTTGCTTCTTGAATCCCCAATCTGGAGAAACAACTTGCCTGCATTTGCCCTGTTTATCCCTTTAAGTATTTTGTAGGTTTCAATGAAATTGCCTCTCATTCTTCAAACCTTTATTATGTAAATTTCTGTTTGTTATTATGGGAAAAGTGTTTTCCTATTGGAGAGTGTGCAGCGGGATTTATAAGGGAAATGGACAGTTATGAAGATGGACTGAAGAGGTTAAGACCAGAGAACAAACAGAAACAGGGGACTGAGTTGGATGATCATCCACGGTCATACTGAATGGGGACAGGCCATATGGGCTACTCCTACTCCCATTTTCTATGTTTCTAGAAAATATAGGCCCAATTTGCTGAAATGCTTTTCATAAGGCAATCTTGCATTCCTGGGAACAAGTCTGCTGAACCTTTATCTCTCTCTGGCAATAATATCTTTCTTGAGTTAAGGATATCACTACTGCACAGAGTACTCCAGGTGGAGCCTAACCAATCCCATATACAACTGAAGCTAGACTTCACTAGGTTGTACTCAGATTTTTTTCATGATAAAGGATAACATGCAATGGCTTGCCTAACAGCTTGCTGCACTTATATATTAGCCTTCAGTGGCTTATTGACAAACTCACCTCATTTCCTTTACTTGTTTACATTTTCTAACTGCTTACCATCAAAGAAGTACGCTGTGCATCTGTTCCTTCCACCAAAGTGGACCACCTCAGTTTTTTCACATAATACCCCATCAGCCATGTTCTTGCTAATGCACTATGCCTGTCCAAGTCCTCCTGAAATGGCTTTATATTTTGCTTGTAGCAGACACCCCACTTAGTTCTGCAAACTGAGAAACATTTCATTTTGTTCCCACATTCAAATCATTGATACGTGCTGTGAACAGCTGGAGCCCAAGTACTGAAGCTAACGGTGCCCCATCAATCACAGTCTGCGAATACTAGAATAACCTATCTATTCCTAATCAGATTTCTGCCTGTTAGTCAATCCTTCATTCATGCCAGAAAATTACCTCCTATGCTATATTTTAATTTGACTATACATCTCCTGTGAAACCCTTATCAAAAGGCCTTCTGAAAATCCAGTTAACTATGTCCATCAACTTTCCTTTACCAAATTTCTTTCGGAACATGTTCTAAAATTCCAAGTTTGTCAAACATGATTTCACATTTTCAGATCCATGTGGACTGGGTCAAATATGCTTATTGTTCTCTAAGTGTCCACTTAATACATCATTTTAATAAATTCTGGCATCTTCTTTGTTACTGACGTCAGGCCAACAGGTGTGTACTTCCTGGTTTTATCTCTTGCTCCTTTCTTAGATAGTGGTATGACAATTACCTCCACCCAATCTGCAGGAATCATTCCAGAATCTACAGAATATTTGGTTTTTATTTCACTCCAAAGTCATTTCCTTGCAGATTGTTAACTGATTTGATTGTATCATGTGTGATCTGTACTGCAACTGTAGCTGAGATTTGAATCTCATGAACTGTGGCCATAGTGAGATGGAGACTGCTTTCTCTGTCACTGCTGTTGGTATTTTGAGAGCAGGATGATTTTGCATATTGCTATGGCAATGTAATTCTGCCAATGCACAGAAGTGACGATCTGTTAAATACAATTCAATGAACTGTCATGGCTGTATCAGAGAGCACCATTTGCTGAGGTACATTACTTTGAAGTTGTGTTCAGGTATGTTGTGCTGCTTTTTCAGGCTATAAGGTGCAAAAAGTTGTTAAAGATTCTGATCACCTTAAATATTGATATGGTGTGTGAGTTGTGATTCCCTATATATTCATATCTTCATTGCAGTTAGGATTTCAAAGTAGTGACAAATGTACGATAGCTAAATCTGTGAAGGATTTTCTTAAAATGAAATCAAGTTCAAAAAGTCATTCTGAAACAGTGACCTAATCTAGTATTGCTCACAAAGCAAGTGGCTGCAAATCTATGTTATGATGTGGAGGTGCAAGTGTTGTACTAGGGTGGACAAAGTCAGAAGTTGCATGACACCAGGTTATAGTCCAACAGGTTTATTTGAAATCATAATCTTTCGGAGTGTTGCTCCTTCGTCAGACTTCACCTGTCAAAGGAGCAGTGCTCCAAACGCTTATGATTTCAAATAAACCTGTTGGACTTTAACCTGGTGTCATGTGACTTCTGACTAGATCCATGTTGTTAATTGATGGGAAATTGTTTATACTGTTTTGTTTACAACAGTTGGCTGAAAACAAAAGACTATTAGCTAGCTTCCAGTTCAGAGTGATCACAGGTTAATTTTGATTCAGAAAACCCAGAAATTAAAAGTTTTTATGGTAGATTGTAAGACAGCTAACTGAGGTAAAAAAAAGCAAGTTTTGTTTTATCTCCTTAAAGGAATATATGGAAAGTTCAGGAAATAAGTATCTCCAAGTACAAAAGTGATTAGTTTGTGAAACATCCAAACCGGGAGAGTTGGATTAGAATCTGCCGGTTGTGAGGAACTGTAAAAAATAAGCTGCTACACTGAAGCTCTGAAGTGTACCTAAAATTGTTGGCAAAATGGAACTTGCAAGGAGTTTGCATTCAAATGCTATCCCAACTTTGCTTTTCTTAAACATTGATAGGCCTATTGAATGTTTCTAGCATTTTCAGTTTGTATGAGGAGCAAACCGCCATGTCTGAAGTTCCACCAATGCATTTAAACTCCATTATATGTTTGCATCAGTGTGACATTTTTTCCATTTCCAACACCAACCCGTGTTCTTGTGAATTGAAGTTGTCAGTTTGTGGTGATGACACAGTAAGTCTGGACTGAGAGTTTCAGCTTCATTTTATGTAGATCTTTCACAGCCAAGATACTTTCATCCCATCGGTTTAAATTGGATTTAAACCCATTTCAAAAAGGTTAGCAATTAGTGTCGAATCCACTCACTCTTTCACTAAAATCATTTTTACTTTGAGCACAGACTGGGGAAAAAAAGCAAACACCATCTGTATGAATTAAAGGTGCAATCAAGTAATATAGAATAAGCTGTTTAGCAAAGCATTTTGTCTATATTGCTTATATCAATTTTACTTTTTAATATATAATGTAAAGTTCAGTACCAGAAGGATGCAAGTGGAAATCACAGCTATGTGTAGACATATTACAAGACTATTGTTTACTTCAAGTACACAGTATATGGCCAAAGTGCAAAGATGACTATCAAAATGGTCCTCTGTGCATTTGCAAATGGGCCTAGTGTTGGCTTTTACTGGTGACAATGAATAAGATATAATGCACCAGTGCACGTGTGGTCAATATCACCCATGCAAGTACAGATACATTGTTATATGGAAGCATTTAAGACCATAAAACCATAAGACATGGGAGCAGAAATTAGGCCATTCAGCCCATTGAGTCTGCTCTGCCATTCTATCATGGCTGATAAATTTCTCAACCGTGTTCTCCCGCTTTCTCCCTGTAATCATTGATCCCCTTGGTACTCAAGAACCAATCTATCTCAGTCTTAAATTTCTAGCGCTGAGTATGGAATGCATGTAAATTCTGATTTATCCACAGCCAATTCAGCTGCAGCTTTGGTATCTATCAAAGATTCTTTTGGATACAGTGAGGTTCACTGTATGTGAACAATATCCATTTAGTCACGAGATATTGTTGACCTGATTACGCAGGCTGTCATACTTCCCTCCATAATACAGGTACAGATTGACTAGTTGCATTTGCAAGATTGTAGCTGCATGGCCACCACTTCCTTGTTACTATCTGCAGCTGGTCTACTCTGCTAAACTGCTAAAGACTATGTTCCACACCGCACCAACCTGCAGTGTGAAAACATGGGCAGAACCATTTTTGTTGTGGATGTGATATTACTTCACTTTGTACTGACATGGTGCTGCAAACTTGAGTTGCTGCACATGTGTGGTTAGGTTGTTCATGAACATAACCTGATCTAAGGACAGAAATTTTCACTCCCTTGAGTTGACTGGGCAATTGCAAGGAAGTTGGGAAAATACAGCAAAATGAAAATAGTTTGATTCTTGATGTCAAGATATTTCCCTTAATGCTTAAATGGGGAGTTTGGAAGCTCACTAATGCATGGATGTGATGACTTTAATGAATTTGCACACATTAGTTGATCTCATCTCCTTTCTATGAGGCTCTCAATCCTGTCCTTTCCCAAGAAACAAGATGATGCCAATTCCTGACACGAAAATCAAAGCATTTACTTGATGACAGAAGCTCACCATCAGCTTCTCCGGACTGTCAGACAATTCTGTCTTCACACGACTTTCCTGCAGACTCCAATGTCACTGTACTCTTCTACCCATCTTAGATTTAAGTCAGCAAAATCAAACCATCAGCCTCACCACAGCATCATGCTGTTTTCAGACCAACTCACAGTACCCTTCAGCCCTTCACGATTTCATTTTGGAGCTCAGGTTCAGGGACAGTAAGGACTGTGTATGTTTCTGCCAGATTGCTTTGTGCACAAGGACATGCACGCACCTCATGCATCTTCACACAAGGAACCTTGTAGCCCTTAGTTTAATTTCTTGATGCTAACTCATTTTGCATTGACTTGAATTTGTCACACTGTCTGGCTTGCATTTTTTTTAGCACAGTGGGAAAAGCATGCAGCTTATTATGATTCAGAGCACTGGTCGGTCAAAGGGGTAAGCATGGTGCTGTATGAAACCACACCAAGCCAATGTTACAACTACAGAACGTGCCAGCAGTTTACACCACAAACACATGGTATGTGCTTCAACCAAATGGCCATGTCTCAAAGTCCAAGGGCATCATACTTAGTGGGATGAAAGGGAACTGTGGCTTGTCAGGGGGAAAAACCACAGTCAGTCAAAAAGTATGGCCAATCTCAGTCCAGGAGGTTGATCAGAGCCAGTTAGGTCTTCACTCCTACTGAAGTCCAGAGATCAGAGTCTTTGAAGTCCAACGATTGGACCATAGTCAATGCAGGGATTACATATCTGTCAGTCAGAATGATATGTAAACATCAGTCTGGGTTCTGGCCTATGTTCAGCTGTGGATGTAGTGCCAGATCACTCAAAGGTGGTTCCACGGCCAGTCCTGAGCGTTTGGGCTCCTCTGCAAATGAAGGGAAATTTCCCAAATTCCCTGTTGTATGTAATTTTTCATCTCAAAATTTCCAATGTTGGGTGACTTATACTTGTCAGCATCCCCCACTGGAGTCATTGTATTCAAAAACAGCACTCTGCTCTTTTCCTGCAGACTCTGAGTTTGGACCAGCTTTTCCTGCATGATAGTACAAGTTCACACCAACCCTCCTGAAATATTGTGAATGTAGATGAGGTAGTATAGTATAGCATCTATATGAGAGGTTTTCAGCAATAGATGTATCCAAGAGGAAATAATATTATGACAACAGTCAATGAGTGTAGGCTGAAAATCATGTTGTGATATATTCTTTTCCTCATCAGAGATGAAGCTTAAGAAATGACTGATGGAAGAATTACTAACACTAGAACTAAAAATATATGTCGGAGGGCTCAGTAGTGAGTAAAGGAGATGTACAATAGTTTTGCAGCTTTGTTCTTGTACTCATAATCCAAAATCATGGACTAATAATTTGAAGACTTGCATTGAAATTTCACTCTAACACTGTGAATTGAATTCAGTTAAATAAGTAAATTTGGAGAAAAAGCTTTTAGCAGAAATAGTACAAATGAAGCAATATGAAATTTGTAAAACCCAACTCAATCAGAGATACCCTTAAGGGAGATAACTTACCAGGTCTGGCCTATATGTGACCCAGACCCACAACACAGTGGTAGATTTGTAAGGGCCCTCTGAAATAGCTGGGCAAACCATTCCACTACTTTAAACCACTGCAGAATATAGGACAGATCCAGCAGAAATGGGCGGCACGGTGGCAAAGTGGTTAGCACTGCTGCCTCACAGCGCCTGAGACCCGGGTTCAATTCCCGACTCAGGCGACTGACTGTGTGGAGTTTGCACGTTCTCCCTGTGTCTGCGTGGGTTTCCTCCGGGTGCTCCGGTTTCCTCCCACAGTCCAAAGATGTGCGGGTCAGGTGAATTGGCCATGATAAATTGCCCGTAGTGTTAGGTAAGGGGTAAATGTAGGGGTATGGGTGGGTTGCGCTTCGGCGGGTCGGTGTGGACTTGTTGGGCCGAAGGGCCTGTTTCCACACTGTAAGTCTAATCTAATCTAAATTTGAAATGGTAACACTGTAATACACTGTTGGGACAGTGTTTCTGGGAGTCCTAAACCTTGAATCTAAACTCCATGAAGTCTCACGACATTAACTCATTATTGGGAAAGGAAACCTTCTCCTGATTACCGCCATACTCCTTCACATTGAAAACCATTTGGGTAACACTGGTGATAGCTAAGAATGGTCCCTCTAAACTGTATGGGTTTGCAGCTGCACAGAATATAGCACATAGCTAACAAGCAATCCATGTACAATCAACATCCTTTTTTTGATGATTGCATATATGCTAGTTGTGCAATTATTCTAAACTGCTAATGCAGTGCAATAAATAGTCTACACACAGCAAAGATAATAGAGTCATTGGGTTCCACAACCTTCTGTCCAACTCGTCCATGCCGACCAGACATCCTAAGTTAATCTAGCATTGGCCAGCGTTTGACCCATATCACTTGAAAGCCTTCCTATTCATGTATCCATCTAGATGCCTTCTAAATGTTGTAATTGCGCCAGCCTCTGCCACTTCGTCTGGCAGCTCATTCCAAACATGCACTATCCTCTGCATGAAAAAGTTACTCTTTAGTCCCTTTTAAATTTTTCCCCTCTCACCTTAAACCTATGCCCTCTAGTTTTGTACTCTGCTACCCTGGAGAAAAGACCTTGGCTATTCATCCTATCTATGTCCCTCATGATTTTATAAACCCCTATAAGGTCAACCCCTCAGCCTCTGACACTCCAGGGAAAATGGCCCGAGCTTATTCAATCTCTCCCTATAGATTAAACACTCCAACCCGGGCAAAATCCTTGTACATCATTTCTGAACCCTTACAGGTTTCACATCATCTTTCCTATAGCAGGGAGACCAGAATCAAATGCAGTATTCTAGTAATGGCCATCCAATGACCTGTACAACCTCAGCATGACCTCCCAACTCCTACGCTCAATGCACTGATCAATAAAGGCAAACACACCCTAAATACCTTCTTTGAAATCCTGTTTCTACCTCTGACTCTACTTTAGAGGAACCCGCACTCCAAGGTCTCTTTGTTCATCAATATCTTGGCAAGTGCACAAAGTGTGATCTGGATGGAGATTTTGAATAACATCGAGGACAAAACAGCCCATCTGATCAGAACCTTAAACATTCAGTCCCTTCACTGAACTGGCTGAGTATGGAAGGATAAACATGTTTAATTGGACTTGCAGCAGTCATTGAGAAAATCAAAATAAAACAAAGAATTGTGAGTTATGGAAATCATAAGTTTCAACTCAAAACATTAACTCTGTTTGTCTCTTCACAGAAGCTGAAAATGTGTTGTTGGTTAAAGCACAGCAGGTCAGGCAGCATCCAAGGAACAGGAAATTCGACGTTTCGGGCCAGAGCCCTTCATCAAGCTGTCAGACCAGATAAGTTTCTCCACCAATTTCTGTTTTTGTTGAGACAACCAATTTAAGGGAGAAATCTACTTTACTTTGTCTTTGCTGATCTATCTATCATGACACATCTGTTCATGATTGTATTGCACTGAATAGTCTGAGTAGAGACACAGTTCCCTTTTCACACCGAGGACATATTCCATTGTGTTGTGTCGCACTGTCATTGTGTTAAATCAGATTGATTCAGAACATTAAAGGTTAAATATGACTCTTCTTCAGAACAGCGCTGGGGAGCAATGACGCAAGCAGAACTATGGTCCACCACAGTTCCAACAGCAGAAGGTTTCACTTGGATACAGTTGTAAAGATTATAACTCACTCATTATGGTTCGATTCCACACAAAACTTGAGCTTCATCTGGACTTCTTCACCATTAAGAGGCATCATTCAAGTACGCAATAGAATACACTCACTTATCTACATGAGTGAAACTCCATAAAACTCAGGAAGCTCAATAACATCGAGGACAAAACAGCCCATCTGATCAGAACCACATCCATTACCTTAAACATTCAGTCCCTTCACGAACAGAATATCACGACTTCAGCATGTACCATCACCAAGTTGCACTGGAGCAGCACGTTAAGGTTTTTTTGACAGTACTTTCTAACCCTGTGTTTTCTACCATTTAAAAGAGAAAAGGCAGATGCACCACTACCTTCAAGTTATCTTCCAAGTTGCATGTCAATTTGACTCATCATTATGCCTACACCAAAATCCTTGAACTCCATGTCCAACAGTGCTTTGACTGTAACTAAGCTAAGTGGATAGTCGAATTCAAGATGATGACTTATTATCTTCTCAAGCACAAAATATGGATCATGCCAGCATTACTCACATTCCACCCAGGAACAGATTTTGTTATTGAAATAACTATTTTTATAACTCCCTAACAACAGAGAGGAAAAGATAACAACATGCTCAGATCTTGCATGTAGTACACTCCCTCTCTGTTTACAAAAATTGTGTTTAATGTAAATTGTGCATGTTCATAATTTCTTAGAATACTATATAACTAAACCAACAATCACTATAGCTGATAATTCAACAAATTGGATTGCTTCGTTGGTTTTATTGGAAAGAATATGTTTTCCCTTAACACCAGTATGTGTTTTTAAAAAGTGAGTTGGGCCAGAAATACTGAGAAGTGCAACATGTTTCTTCTTCCTTCCTAAATACCTTAATTAACCTATCTGTCTTCTTTCTCTTTCAGCCTGGGCATTCTGTTTCATTTCCATTAGCTCTCTCAACATCTCACACTGTCAGATATGAGTTTGACTTTGATGATCAACTCCACTTCATAGTTGGAACTGTGACATTGATTGATTTGCCTCAACCAAAGATGCTGGGTTACTGGTAATTTCTGTAAAACTAGCAAACTTTCAGCTTCGTTTTGAAGATAAATGCAACTTGGTGATGGGGCTACAAACTGCAGTGGGCTTTTAGACTACTTCTCTGTCAGACACTGGCAAGTCATTTCTGCATGACAAGTAATTCAATGGCCAGAAATGTATCAGTCTTCATGGGCTGCATTGTGGCTCAGTGGTTAGCACTGCTGCTTCATAGTGTCAGGTGTCTGGGTTTGTTCTCTTTGTGTTTGTATGGGTTTTCTCCCACAGTCCAAAGATGTGCAGATTGCCCATAGTGTGCAGACTAGGTAGATTAGCCATTGGAAATGCAGAATGACAGGAATAGGGGTGGGATGATCTGTGGAGGGGTGATACAGCCTCCTTCCACGCTTTGGTGATTCTCTGATGAAATGTGGAAAGAAACCTACTTTTGCATGACTTTCAACATTTAATATTGTACAGATGAACACTAAAAATCAATGCACTATATTGAAGCCCTGCTTTCGCTGTGGATGGCATTTTGATTCTTTGAATTAAAATATGATCATAAGAGCTTGGTGGTCACTTAACAAAGTAAACATTTCACAAGCGTTTTTGGAAGTTAGAACATCATGTATAATTGGAATTACCTCTTTTCAAACTTGGGAGTAATTTTGCTAATTAACGACATTGACAAAATTGATTATTTGAAATTTGTTTTATCATTGTTTATTGACTAAACATAAATATATGAGTTTACGTGAAAACACAAACAACACATTTTTTTTTACATCCTGTTTTCTTGACTTGTTAGAGTTATATTTGGTCTTTCAGCATCTTTGTCTGTTTTATAGTTCTTTACTGTCAAATAACAATAAATCAAATCAAATCAATGATGTATGTCTGATGTCATCACTTTAATATAAGAAACATAGCAGCTATTATGAATGCAAGACTTTAAAATGTCCCGTTAAATTTGAATGAAAACAAATGTCCTGAAGAGATGCTGGTAATTAATTTGAAAGCTGTCAGGATGTGATTTGATTGTCAGGACACATGGGCCCAGTTGGAAATCCATAACAAATCAAATGCTATTGATACAAAAGAGGGGTAATAGTCTAGATACAGACTCCTAGATTCAGGCATCAGATGGCAGTGAGAAATTAGGTTGGGAAAAGTTGAAGGCAAAGGCAGTTGTGATCGCCAAAGTGGAGATTTAGGAACCATGAATTTCCAAAGGGTACCTTGCTACTGGAAATGCTTGAAGACTGAGTGAAGCAATTTACAAAAAAACGTTGAAAGACACTCTGCAATGTGGAAGGGAGAAAGAAGCAGCTGCTGGAAGGGATTGGATTTTATCTACAAGACTGCATTATATATTGAGATTGCGGCATAACTTAAATATGGAATGGTTTTCAGCTGTCTTAATTAGCTAATAGTGTAAGAAACCTTACTTGAGTGTCCTAGTTGCTAACAATATAGTATTTAGTTGGTATTGATTTGAGTTTCTTACTGAAAATAATTTAAAATGTGAAATCTGATTGTGCAGTGATTTCTGTTGGTCATTGGGTGCCTGCTTGAAAGTAACGTGCTTTTATCAGCAGTGGGACGGGTATGTGCAGCTGGCGATTTTGGATCCAGCTCTACTTTCTAGTTTGTCTGTGGCCAGCAGGGATCTCCTGGAGAAAGCAGTTATATTGAACCGGCCAAGAGTCCATTCTGTTCTCCTTGTTGACTTTTTCTAACAGATGGTTTGTCTGGTAAGATCACAACTCGTGATAAGTTGATCTGTTAACCAGCCACTTAACTAACTATAGCGATCATCAGTTGGGTATTTGCTGCTGTCTAGCAAGAATATTTGAAAAAAGCAAACAAAGTGCAGTGAGATGATCTCAATTGACAAGATTGGCTTTGCCGAAAATCCCAATTGACTGGACCGCTCAGCTTGCCATAAGCCACACCACATGGAGCTGGTCAAGTTTCACCCAATATTTATTTTTACAAAGTTTTGGTCTCTATGATGATCATAACCAATTTAAATTCTGAACACCAAGGACCTGTAAATAATAATTAGATAACAACCAGTTAATTTAGGACACTACGGAGAACTCTGTTTTTAATAATGTAATGCAATCTTTTATGTCCACCAGATCAGGTTGATATAGCCTAGTTCAATGCCTCTTGTAATAAGTAACACATCATTAGGTACTCTGATCCTTCATTAACAGACTGAAATGTAAGCCTAAATCCCTGAAGGGTAACTTGGATCCACAATCCTCTGATTTAAACTCCAAAGTGCGACAGCTGAGTTATGTAAAGATATCCAAATGTTCTGTCTGGTAATGTTTAATGTACAAAGAAAAAGAATGGAGAATGAAGAAAAAATTTGAATGAAGATTGAACACAAAAATAATGCTTGAGTCTATTAAGTAAGTCAAGAACATTTTCTCCAAAAATAACTAACACAAATGCCTTTTCCATTTATCAAACAGAAGTATTTGCATTAACAATCACTGTTTAATTTATTTTCTTTATTGTCCTATAAGTTCTCTATTTTATCTTCTTTTATATTTATCATGTATAATATCATTTATCATATCCCTGTAAGACAATATCACTAGGAAACTTTGTTTATCAATTCTAACAAACCACTTAATCCTCAAAATAATCCTTGTATTCCTATTTGTGGTTCAAGGCCCTATATCACTTTGAGCCTTCACTATGTGTACTCTTTTAATAGAAACAACTTTCTCGCAGGCCATTCAGATCATACATGGGTAGGCTCTCTTTTGACACAACAATACATGAGTATGTGAACTCAGTGTCTTATATGTGATTGTGGCAAGTACTTTCACTGGTACGTCTGCACCTGAATGCCTGTTACTTTTTCCTTATTTTCTTTGAAGACTAATTGAAGACTAAGGTGTAATATTGCTCAGAAGTAACATTCACTTTGCTTGCATTGTTTGAAAGCCATGAGCAATTAATTGTATTTTAATAGTTGGATAACTTATCATTCTTGCATTTGATTTGCAAAAAACTCTCAAAATAAAATGTTTTGTTTGACTTTTTATTTAGAGCGAGTTCTTAGTTTCTCCCAATTCAAAACTTAGTAAATCTTGGGTGTATGCTATGGCACTTTCTATCCATGCAACATTCCCATTCCATTCCTGCCTTTAACTTTGATAGATCATATTTCAAATTTCTCGTGTGATTTGTTTTGTACTACTGCCTGTTAACTTTTTCCTCAGAACAATCTTTTTGACATTCTCCAAAACTGTTTGCGTTCTATTGTTTCCAACATTATATTTTACCCTCACAGATTTCTGGAATCTTTTATTCCATAAGTTATTTTGCCACATAAACAAATTCTGCCAGTTCATGAACTGCTTGTCCTTGTTGAAAGGTTTTAATTTAGTTACATCCTGACTGAAAATGGCAATTTCTTTTACAGTTCATGTGGGATAGTTCTACTTTCACCCCACTTGGGAAAAAGGGACAATTTGCACTTGAAATTTCATTGATTAGTTTACAGCTCTAGTTTCCATGAAAATGTGTGGGCATGATTACATACATCTGTAAACTAGTAGAAAATAATATAATTGTTACAATAAGATTGAATGACAAATGAGCAATGGAGACGAAAATTTGCTGTCACCAACCTGGACTAATGGAGTAATTGTTCATTCTCTACTTTGGAGCAATTTGAGGCCTTTCAAGGGTCCATTGCATCATTCAGCCACTTACACAGTACAGGTTAAAGATATCAGAAAGATAGAATGGAGGTGGGACAAGGTCTCATTAATCATGTTGCACTTACAATCTCTTACTGCATTTGCATGATGTGTCACATGATGTGTGCATCAGAATAATATTCACTATGTCAAAGGCCCATGAACAGGCATCCGGGGTCCTTCCCTGTTGGAGTCCTCCATATCTCACTGTTGAGGATAATGCAAGCTGCTATTTATGTGTGATACAAATGCTAACATTAGCAAGGAGCAGTCTCGTTTCTTGGATTCCCCACATCGGTTCAAACAATCACTATCACTGTGACTGTGGTGTAGTGAAGGAGCAGAAACATTGAGGAGATACAAATGCAATAGCAAGCTCAGGAACAGCAGTAACCTCCAGTGGCTGATGAACAGTCTCCATGTGAACAATTCACAGCAAAAGGTCACAAAGCTGTAGAGGGGACTTGAGTATTTGGCTCCACTGTCATCTCCTCCAGTGCAGCAAGGCACAGTGCCACTGTGAACGAAAATGCTCTGGCCCACCTTGTTAGAATTTGCTGGTTTGTGACCTACAACCTGAAGAAGTGAGTGGCCATCCTGTCCCAGAGGTCATCATCCTAAAGTTTTATGCAACTGGCTACTTTCAATTGTCCTCTGGGAATCTATGTGAGATCTCCCAATCCTCAGCCCACATATATTAAAGCCATGACTAATGTAATTTGTGCTACATCACACCATTTCACCTTGTTTCCTCAAGATGATGTCAGAGCTATAACCCACGCAGTAGGCTTTGCCAATGTAGCTGGCTTCATCTGGAGTAAAGGCACTATGGACATCATGTTGAGAAAAAAATTTGATAACATGACTAATACTATCAATAGAAAATGGTTCCATTTGTTTAATATACAAGTAATCTGTGATCATTGGTAACGCATTTTAAAGCTGAAAATGTGTTGCTGGAAAAGCGCAGCAGGTCAGGCAGCATCCAAGGAACAGGAGATTCGACGTTTCGGGCATAAGCCCTTCTTCAGGAAGAAGGGCTTATGCCTGAAACGTCGAATCTCCTGTTCCTTGGATGCTGCCTGACCTGCTGCGCTTTTCCAGCAACATATTTTCAGCCCATCTCTGCAAAACAACTTCACATTTTTTGCAATATTCTCTTCCCTTCTGTAGAAGAATCCATTCAAGTTTTAATCCAACCAATGAAGGAAATCATTCAATTAATTCCCATCTGTAAAATAATTCATTCTGTTTCATATATTCACAATGAAGTAGGAATTGATCCATGTATTCTCCTTATACTATAGTGTAATTCATTCACAGTTTACATCTTACACTTATCTATAGTGCTTTGTTTACATTTTTATTGAAATTTTACAAATGTGAATATTTACATTTTATTCATTTATCTGCAACTGTGGATAAAATCATTTACATTTTATATCTTGTTCCCACCCCTTTCCACCCTACAGTAGAGACCTGCATAACAATTAACTTAATTCTAACTGTAAGGCAGGTTTTTTTTGTAAGTTGTAAGAGACCCTCCTCTTGAAGTGTTGTCTGTGTCTTACTCAGTTGCAAGCTGCCGCTCCAATGCCTCTAACTGACCTCCCAGAATCGCAAACCTGCTGCCATCCTTAATTCGAAGTAGTCCCATCTCCAGATTAATTAAGAGTTCCCCATAGAAATAACAATGAATGACTGTTGTGACCTGTGGGGGCACGTTCAGGACTTGAGCTTCATTACAGAGCTGTTTCCATTGCCAGTACAATTGCTGTGCCTGTGTACTTTTAAATCTTTGTGACCTATCAATATTGTATAGATTTTATCTATATGCCATCTGTGTAATAGCATTTACATTATCATAATTTTTTGTTTCACAACATGTAATGGTACTTAATCTTGTAAATTTCTTTGTTTGCTTCTCATATCCACTTTTGATGTGTCAAAGGGTACAATGTAGCTGTAGTATCTGAGCACTAGATGCTGCTGAGTCATCAGATTTTAGGTTCAATATTCCCCACTCCAGGGATTTGAGCTCATCATTGAGGCTGACACTTCACTGCAGCACTGAAAGGGTGCTAAACTGTCTGAGGTGCCATTTGTGACTTGAGACATTGAACTGATCTCTGTCTGCTGGCAGTAAAAGATGCAGAACCACTTTTCAAACAAGAATGGGGAGTACACCCAGTGTCTCAGTCAATGTTTACCTCTCAACCAACATCATAATTGTCCATTTAAGTTATTGCTCCTGGTGGGATCTTTTTGTGCAGAAATTGGATGCTGCATTTCTCTGCACTTACGTGACTACATTTCCAAAGTAATTCATTCACTATAAACATTTTGGGACACGGTGAGTCATGCTGTATAAGTTCAAATATTTCTGTTCTTACCATCTTGGTATAAGAATATTTGTATTCCAATATTTGTGAGTTTAAAATGATAGTAATTGGGTGCCATTAGTGAATATGTAAACCATCTTGAACCTCAATGTTTGCATTTCAAGTCCTGCTGGCCTCCCAATCTCCTTGGGATATAAACTCTACTGTATCCAACAAATCCAGCTGAATTTTAACTCCTAAGAACTGTTAAATGGGAGCAGATGTTGGAGGTTTGGGATCGAGGGGGGAGTTGGGGAAGTGTCCTAGACTCGGCCATTTTCACCTCCTTCCACAATAACCTTCCCTCCATCTTAATGTCAGGAGTAGGGATGTTCACCCATGATTGCACGGTTCAGTTCCATTCATAATTCTTCTGGTGAACAAAACAGTCCGGACTCATTTGAGGCAAATGCTATGAATGCGTCTCTTTAAAAGAGAGTAATTGAATTGAATTGAATTGAATTTAAGTTATTGTCACGTGTACCGAGGCACAGTAAAAAGCTTTGTCTTGCGAGCAATACAGGCAGATCACAGAGTTAAGTAGCATAGATAAGTAAATAATAGGTAAACAGCAGCAAAAACAAAAATACAGATACAGGTGAATGTCAAGAGTTTGTGAGTCCATTCAGTATTCTAACAACAGTAGGATAGAAACTGTTCCAAAACTGGCTGGTGCATTTGTTCAGGCTTCTGTACCTTCTCCCCGATGGCAGAGATTGTAGAAAAACATTGCCAGGTTGGGATGGATCTTTGAGAATGCTGCTGGCCTTTCCTTGACAGTGGGCCTGGTAGATGGATTCTATAGATGGGAGGTTGGCCTTTGTGAGTGTCCGGGCTCAGTTCACCACTCTCTGTAACCGTCTCTGATCTTGAATGGTACAGCTACCAGACCAGATAGTGATACATCCAGACAGATTGCTTTTGATGGTGATCCTATAAAAGGATGAGTAATATCCCGCCGAAAGTCAATAATGAGTTCCTTGGTTTTGCTGACATTGAGAGCTAGGTTGTTCTCAGTGCATCATTTTTCCAGGTCTTCCACTTCCCGTATGTAGTCGGTTTCGTCACCATCTGAGATTTGACCGACTATGATGGTGTCATCAGCGAACTTGTAAATGGCATTAGTCTGGTATTTGGCGATGCAGTCATGGTTATACAGTGAATATAGTAGGGGGCTGAGTACGTGCCCCTGGGGGGCTCCAGTGTTGAGTGTTAGTGAGGATGAAATATTGACCCCAGTCTTCACTGATTGTGGCCTGTGGGTCAGGAAATTGAGGATCCAGTTGCAGAGAGTGGGGCTTAGTCCAAATCAGTAAGTTTAGTAATCGAGGGGATAATAGTGTTGAAGGCTGAACTGTCGTCAATGAGTAGGATTCTTACATAGCAGTTCTTGGTGTCAAGATGTTCTAGGGAGGAGTGAAGGGCAAGTGATATGGCATCTGACATGGATCTGTTGGTCCAATAAGCAAATTGGAGTGGATCAAGAGTAGTGGGGAGGCTGGAGTTGATTAATGCCATGACCAGCCTTTCAAAGCACTTCATGACCACCGAAGTTAGGGCCACTGGGTGGTGGTCATTGAGACATACTGCATGAGCCTTCTTAGACACAGGGGTGATGTTGGCCCTCTTGAAACAGGCAGGGACAGTGGCCTGCTGCAGGGAGAGGTTGAAGATGTCCGAGAAGACCTCTGCCAGTTGATCTGCACATGAGTGCACGTTCTGGTACTCTGTCTGGTCCCATCACTTTCCTTGGATTCACGTGAAGGAAAACTGATCTGACCTCTGATGCAGTGACTGTCGTCAGGACTTGTCATATTAGGTGTTACCTCTCTGCTGAAATTCTGCTCAAAGCGAGGATAGAAGGTGTTGAGATGATCTGGGAGGGATGTATCATTGTCAGCTATCTTGCACTGACTCTTTTTAGAACTTGTGATGTCATTCAGTCCTTGCCATAGTCTCCAGGTGTCAGTCTGGGTCTCTAGTTTGGATCGGTATTGGTCCTGTCTTAATAGCTCTGCGGAAGTCATACTTGAATTCCTTATATTTGAGTGGGTCTCCTGATCTGAAGGCCTCACACCTGGTTTTTATCAGGTTCTGTATGTCCTGATTCATCCTGGGTTTCCTGTTGGGGAACACCCGGATTGACATCCTCAGTTGTGTTCATGAGATGTCTCCTTTAACCTGAGGTGTGACAAAAAGTCCTGAGTAGGGATAGTGGTGATTATATTTAACGTCAATCCAGAGACAAGCCCATGTGATCTTTTGCTGTGCCCCAAACGTCTACAAGATGGATACAGTATCAAGAACAAATCCACAATCTTCTCAACTTTCTATCAAGCTCTCCTGGGTTCACCAGGATCCCTGAAATGGGTGGATTATCTTACAAACCATAGTTAAACAGGTTGGTACTCTACTCCCAGGAGTTTAAAAGAATGAGAGGTGATCTCATTGAAACATTTTAGATTTTTAATGGACTTGTCAGGGTAAATGCAGAGAGGATGTTTCCCTTCAAGGGAACATCTAGGGGCAAAGGGCATAGTCTCAGAATTAAAGGCACCAATTTAAGACTGATGTAAGGAGTAATTTCTTCTTTCAGGGGTTTGTGAGTCTTTGGAACTTCTTGCACAGTGAGCTATTTGGAGCAGAGTCCTTCTGTGTACTTAAGGCTGAGACAGCTAGATTCTTGCTCAGTTGGGGAATCAAGGGTTACGGGAAAAGAGCTGGAAAGTGGAACATGAAGAATGTCAGATAAGGCGTGATCCTATTGAATGGCAGAGCAGGCTTGAGACTGTAAGAGCAGAGATGAGACTCTATGAGGCTCTGGTCAGACTGTGTTTGGAATATTAGGAGCGGTTTTGAGCCTCATATCTAAGGAAGAATATGCTGGCATTGGAGGGGGAGCCAGAGGTTGTTTACAAGAATGATCCCAGGGACAAAGGCTTGTTGTGTGGTGAGTGGTTGAGGACTCTGGGCCTGTACTTGATGGAATTTAGAAGAATGAGGGGTGATCTGATTGAAATTTACAGAGTACTGAGAGGCCTGGATAAAGTGGATGTGGAGAAGATGCTTCCACCAGTAGGAGAGACGAAGACCTGAGGGCACAGTTTCAGAGTGAAAGGATGACCCTTTAGAACTGAGATGAAGAGGAATTTCTTCAGCCAGAGAGTGGTGAATCTGGGGAACTCATTGCTACAGAAGACTGTGGAAGCTAAACCATTGTGTGTCTTTAAGAAAGAGATAGATAGTTTCATGATTGGGAAGGAGATCATGGATTCTGGGGAGAAGGCAGGAGAATGGGGTTGAGAAATATATCAGAGCTGAAAATGTGTTGCTGGTTAAAGCACAG
The DNA here is from genome assembly GCF_020745735.1 of Hemiscyllium ocellatum. Taxonomy (NCBI): domain Eukaryota; kingdom Metazoa; phylum Chordata; class Chondrichthyes; order Orectolobiformes; family Hemiscylliidae; genus Hemiscyllium; species Hemiscyllium ocellatum. Next base: position 59,921,978 of record NC_083411.1, read on the forward strand.
CAGGTTAGGCAGCATCCAAGGAACAGGAAATTCGACGTTTCGGGCCAGAGCCCTTCATCAGGGGGCTCTGGCCCGAAACGTCGAATTTCCTGTTCCTTGGATGCTGCCTAACCTGCTGTGCTTTAACCAGCAACACATTTTCAGCTCTGATCTCCAGCATCTGCAGACCTCACTTTTTACTTGAGAAATATATCAGCCATGATTGAGTGGCAGTGCAGACTCAATGGGCTGAATTACCTAAATCTGCTCCTGTATCTTACAGTCTTCTGGTCACCACTCCCTGCTGTATCAAGTTGCAACTTCTAGTGGAAAAAGAAACCCAAATCAAAACCCAAATTAAAAATGCAATGATAATCTTCACACCTTGGCACCGTAAAGGGGCTGGAAGAGAAAGGCAAGGTTGATACTGCGGTGTCGAGGCGTTGGTAGGAATCAATTTTTCTGTTTGAAGTGAGGGAGTAGAACTGTTGAGACTTTTGGAGCAATAGGGAAGGGAGGCAAGCAGCATTGAGTGGACCTTGCTGGTGGATCGTGTAGATTGACTGAGGGGAATGACATTTAAAGAACGTTAGAAGATGCAATTTGACGTGATAGGGGGCAGTGAGCTCAATAGAAAGCCCTGAATCATGTGGGACTTGTTCTTGTAGGCTTATCTATCCACCTGATGTTTGATGCATGATGAAAGGAGCTGTAAGACGGACCTTGATTCCATTGTTTAGATACTCATCACGAGTTGCCCACAGGCCCACTATCAATGAGGGAAGCTGATGCTGCTGGCCCAGTCAAAGAGCTTAATAATCTCAATGAGAGAGAGAGAGAGAGGTGGGTGCTGCTGAGGTACAAGACCTTGGGAGCTCAGCCAGGGAAGTTTGAAAAAATAGATAAAATCAGGAGCTGAGAGTTGGAGGTGCAACCCTTGCAAGACGATCATTGCAGCTGCTGGAACTGCTTGCAGCTCCCTCCCTGAGCTATCAGTCCTGAACGTTGAGCTGTTGTTGAGATGCTGCCACCATTTAACTGGCTTTCCCCCTGCATCGGGGGCGATTGCCTCACCACCAGCAAAATGACCCCTAATTGGGGCTTCAATTATGTTTTTGCAACCAAACATCCACTCCCTCCATCACTGACAACAGTGTGTACTATCTTCATTATGCACTGCAGCAATTCACCGACGATCCTCAGACAGCACCTTCCAATCCTACGACCATTTCCACTCAGAAGGACAAGAGCAGCAGATACATGGGAATACCATTGACTAAGTCCCCCTCCAAGCCACTCACCATCCTGACTGGAAATATATCGCCGTTCCTTCACTATGCTGGGTCAGAATCCTGAAATTCCCTCCGTGAGGGTATTGTGGGTCTACCCACAGCACATGGACTGCAACGGTTCAAGAAGATATCTTCCTGCCCACCTTGTCAAGGGCAACTAGGGACAGGCAATAAATGTTAGCCAGCCAGTGACATCCATGTCCCAGAAATGAATTAAAAAAGCCCGTTTCCCCCCCCCCCCCCCCCCCACCCCCGGTGGACAGTCTCTGCATCCGTTCCCTCCACTGGGAAAAAGCCCTTTTGAAATGACTACCTGACTACTCAGACCCCTAGGAATCTTAGTGGCCCACAAACCGGTAAACACTTTTCACCAACTCCTCACAAAAGTTAAAGACCCGACACCCCCATTCAACAGGATGAACATAATCTACAAAGATACCCTGCAAGGCCTGTGAAAAACAGTACATAGGACAAACAGGAAGAAAAGTTGACCATATGAATGCATGAGCATCAACTCCCCACTGCCAGACTGAACCAGTACTCTGATTTCCACCCACACGGACAACGAAGGACACAAATTCAACTGGGACAATGTAACCATCCCAGCACAGGCAAAATAGAGACACATGAGAGAATTCCTTAAAGCCTGTCACTCCAGCTGGAACTCAATCAATAAACATATTGAACAGGATCTGATATACAAACCATTCAGATACAGAACTGGAAGTACCAAAAAGCAGAGACACACAAGTACCAGGCAGGACAGACCGACAGCACTTTATCGAAGACACACTGATGATGTCACCTAGCAAGGTGACAAAACGTCTGCAGAAAACCACACCAGTTCAGCGAATGAATCTATGACCAAATCCATAACCCTACGAATCTTTTCAAAAACCCGAAGCCCTTTTGGCCGTATCACATCAAACAGCCAATCACACGTGGCCACTCATCATTTCACCAGCTCTTCTACCTCCTGGTCCACCTCCGGGAGGTTTATAAAATCCTGGTTTCTATTCTCAGAACCTGCCTCAGCAAATTAACATGGATATTACATTTACAACATAGCCTTTACCTTGCTGATTTCTCTCAATTATGGCATTACATGCCGTGTACTGTAAAGCAAGTCAACGTTGAATTTATAAAACTACATTTTGTCACCAAAAGCATTATCGTTTTTGTAAATAAAATCTCACAAACAAAACAGAATGACCCTTTTCAGAAGCACAAAGCACTTTCAGTTGTTGAGAGTTTTGATTTTCCCTTGTCTATAATATAACAAAGAGCCACAATTGCTACATCGTTAAAAGCCTTTATGAATTATTTATCTGCACGAGATCATGTCAATCACCTTGTCTGGAAGTACCGGTTTTCTGATAGCCTGAAGTCAGATTAAATTTAATGTAACATAAATACCCTACTCCTTTCAGCTGCATCTTTGTTACAATCCAGACTGTTTCATGAAAAATTGTTGCGCAATTAAAGAAGTAATTTTCACCCACAGATCATCAGCTCACATCTCTGTACAATTGAGAGAATACTGTAGCTTAGACATTGGACAGTAGTCCTGTAGGCTCGAAGTCAGGCCTCCTGACCTTTGTCTGATGTACATTCCTTTTGAAATAGAAATACTAAATAGTAAAATGTACTCTTAAATCCCATTGCAGGATGATTAAGAGAAGGGGACTGTTCCACAAACATAGCTCAGGTATTTTCAAAGAACTGATTGGGGGTGGTCACAATGTACGAAACATTTGAAAGGTTAGATACAGTTCATACTTATACTGTCTAGCTTCTTAATATGGGCATCATGATAGTCTGACTGGCTCTCACTCAGAGCTGAAGCATCTTTAATACCCGATTCCAGTCGCTGACCAGAGTTGACAGTGAGATGTTCCAGTCTGCTCCCAGTGTTCTGGTCTGGCAGTGTTTGTGTGTGTGTTTGTGTTGGGGGTAGTGTGGTTATAGTGTGGTCATCAGGAAGGGCTTTTGCCCGAAAAGTCGATTTCGCTGCACTTTGGATGCTGCCTGAACTGCTGTGCTCTTCCAGCACCACTAATCCAGAATCTGGTTTCCAGCATCTGCAGTCATTGTTTTTACCTCGTAATGTGGTTACAGGGAGAGGGCTGGAGATAGGGCACAGTGTAGAGGGCTCGCTCCTTCCACCTCCTGTGGTGACCTGGCTAAGTCCCCTGTTTATAATTCAAATTTTTAATAAGTGGTAGAGCAGGCCATCCCTGCTGTTTCCCCTGACCTGCAGAGGGGTGTTGCTATGGTAACCTCTGTTCGGCCATCCAGTTGGGGTCTGCATGGAACACTTCAGTGCACGGAATCTTGTTGCCCACCAATTAAACAAAAACATTCTAATCAGATTCAAACCGAACAAGGAGACTTCCTCTGCGTTTGTTTAAAAAATCTCGCTGATTTGAACTGATCTGTTGCTTTTTTACAAACTTTTTGTCAAGTACATCCTTTGAACATCCTGTACTTTCCAATACAGTGAAGTCGGGCTAAATTCTCCGATTTCTCCTGAAAGTGTGACGGCCAGTGAGTTTCACAGTGGCCCACAATCAATTTTCTCACACCGTCTTCTACGTTTCTCCTCACTAATTATAATCCTGAGATGATGGCTGCATTTCTCATGAAATCGTGTTTCCTGTGCTCCAGGTAAGATCTTCTCCTGGTTTCCTTGTACCACCCACCCCTGCCCCAAAAGCCCAGCTGCCACTACTTCAGACTCTCCCAATCAGCATTGATCTCTCAGACTGCAGGGGCTCGATCTGGAAACGGTCTCAAGGGGAAAGACAAGCTCCTTCCAGGACAGAGATCTGAAGGTGCTGCTGGGCTGTCTGGTGGAGAGGATGGGAATCCTTATCCTTGCTCACCTCCCCCATCCCCCAAAGGGGAACACCATAACAAAGCCAACCAACCTTGGCATAAAGAGCAGTGTGGGTCAGTGCTGTGTACAGAGTGAAAAGATTTTCTGCACTCTGCAAGATCAAGTACCACCATCTTCTCTCTGTTACCTCTTACTCAGGATACGGCACATGCCTTTGCCAAGGCTCATGAACTACTTGCATGCATCGTGTTCCACCCAAGGGCTCACAGCATCACATCCTCCCAAACTGCTAACCCTTTCTGCATTTCCAGCTTACTCACTGGGAACACCTGATGACTTCTTGTGACAATGCTGTGGCTTTAGGAAGTGTGTTTTGTCCTGGTTACAATTAAGCAAAGTTTTAAGGCAGAGGTGCCGAATTGGCTAGTGAGAGCCTAGAAAGTAAACAACTTGGGAGGCCTTGTTTTTATTTAAAGTTGGAATAATAGGTGCAGCCTGGATGGGTGTGGCCAGCTCTCACAAATCAGGATTTCTAGTTTTTAGTTTTTTTAGTTTTGAAATTCAGCATCGGTTGCTATTGTGATGTTGAAAAAGTGGAACCTATTTTCCCCATCTCTTGATTATAGCCAAAAGCTAGCGGTTCTCTTCGTAGGTTGTTGGATTACATGTGAGACAAAATCTGTTTTCGAATTTGCCTTTTTGCCAAAAGGTGTGTTTATGGAATACTACTATATTGAAACAGTTAATTAATAATAGTTGTATCTATTGTTCTGTTAAGTTTTCCAGTCGAGTTAATTTATTCTAAGTTCTTCTTTCTTTTGTTGTACTTTTAATGATAGCATTTGAATACATTACGTTTTGTTTAATAGCAAGTAGTTTGACCAGAAAATAGTGTTCGGGACATGGCACTTTACATCTGTCTTTAAAATAAGAAAAAATTAGGGCCTAGTCTACCTTCTTAAAATATTTTGAGAGGGTCTGGTCTGGTCCATAACACTCTCCTGCTCATCATCACCTCCTTCCGCTCATGTGTCCCTCTCTGTCATACTGAGTCTCTCCCTTTGTCTCATTGCAAAGAAAAGCTGGCCACACCCTCACAGATTGATCCCTCAACTGACCTACCTGTAATCACTACACTACATCACTTGAACTGACTGTGACCATCCCCATATAGTGTGATTGAATGACTGTGGTGGATCCTCTAACGTTCACACATCACCACTTACTCAAAGCACACGAATTGTATTTGGTGTGTAAGCAGCTGGCAGTCTGAGTGATGATAGTCTCTGACATTCTGTAACCTGGTGCTAAAGTTAATGAGCGTCAATCCGCCATGTCAGCATCAATGTGTGAAGTGCATTGGGTGATGGCAGGATGGGTCTTCACCAAGCTATAATTGTCAGGAACTGGCTCTGACCTTTCTGTTGGGAATTTTCACTGTCTACGTTTCGTGGTAGAGGAGAGATGTTTTGGAAAAGCAATGTAAGTCGGTCAAATTGGGCTTTTAATGAACTGCAAATGCACTGAAATAAGGTCGTCACCTCTTTGAACTCACCTTTCTAAGCTCAGGGCAAGTCAAGACCTTCTTTTGCAATGATGCAAATCTATACTTTTTTCTTTCTCACCTTATTTTGTCACCACACTTGTCATTACTCTCATGACATCAGGGTGGGAGAATTCACTCAAAATTTTAAAATTAAACCTAAGCCTTTCAAATTCACAACTGTCCCAGAAGATGGCATTCCAAGGTAATGTCTGGGACTGTAATTTTCAAAGTTTCCCAGCACTGGATCAAAATCCCATGGCCATTTGATGTCTAACCCAATAATTCAGATCTCTGAATCATTTATAGAGTCAGGGCAACACGAAAAGAGTATTAAATCCAATTCATCCATGAGGACCAGATAACTTAATTTAGTCCCATTTGCCAGCACTTAGCCCATATCCCTCTAAACCCTTCCTGTTCATATACCCATCCAGATGCTTTTTCACTGTTGTAATTATGCCAATGTCCACCACTTCCTCTGACAGCTCATTCCATGCACACACCACCCTTTGTGTGAAAAAGTTGCCGCTTAGGACCCTTTTAAATCTTTCCCTTTTCATCTTAAACCTCTGCCCTCTAGTTTTGGACTCCCCCACCCCATGGAAAAGTCCTTATCTATTTACCCTCACGATTTTATAAATCTCTGTAAGGTCACCCCTCAGCCTCCAGGGAAAACAGCCAATCTTGTGGCAGTGACTCTGTTGTCATTGTGTATCCCTCCTCCATATTCATGTTTTGCTCCTTAATTTGTTCCATTCTGACTTAATTTGCCTAACACCATTACCCCCTTTGTTATTGTCCAGTCTTCAATCTCAGCACAGACCATCCCATGTTTTTTTCTTTCCACTCTCTACCCTTGCATTTGCTTAAAACCTGGTACATCCCTAAGGCTAGGATTTAATGTGGTGAGTACTAAGTGTGGGCATAGGTGACTTCAAGGGGCATTAACCTACTTAGGATCTCTTTATCACCCCAGCATGAAAGTTCATTGGATTGAGCATCAATTTGGTACTTAAGGGCTTCTCCTTTGTCCAATCAGGAGCCTGCTCACTGAATCCTTGCCCTGTCCACCACCCACCCAGAGGTAACTGCTCAATCAGAAATTTGTAGGCTCAGGGTTGAAAGCACAAGTGGCACACCATGACCAGCTTCACCAGTGGGTAAGAAAGTGGGTATTTTGGGGACACTATTGGGGATGGGGTGAGTAACCCTCCCTGTCCCAATTAGCCCCAGATTCAGGCAAGTGGAGCTTCCCTGTGAAGAAAACACGCCCTGTTCCCACCAGCTGGGAGAGAGGGTATTCAGCCCAATGAGTGGCTTAGGCCCTTGGAATCAAGGGTTATGGAGATAAGGCAGGAAGTGGATACTGATTAGGAATGATCAGCCATGATCATATTGAATGGCGGTGCAGGCTCGAAGGGCTGAATGGCCTACTCCTGCACCTATTGTCTATTGTCTATTAGCTGGTGATTCAAAAGCTTCACTTGTTGGCGGGCTGAGGATGCCCACCATGGATTTTCCTGCCCGGAGTGGAGGTGGTGAGAAAGGGACTGAGTACACCTCTGGGTGAACTCAACCAAATATTTGCCCTTTCCTCACCATCTCCAGGGAGGGGAAATTGCACCCTGACTTTACCCACTTCTGATGAAGGCATATTGGAGCCCGAGCAGACCATTCAGCCCCTTGAGCCTGTTCCGCCATTCTAGACCATGGACTGATCAATCACCTCAATGGGCGTGTCAGTGACTCACTAACCTGAAAGTTTCTCCACAGATGCTGCCGAACTTGCTGAAAATTTCCTGGTTTTATTCACTAACTACATTTTGATCTCATCCTAGCCAATTTGCTGCAGTTTGGACAGAGCAGAGGTTCTGTGACTCATAGCCTCTGTCTTTGATTCTATTAACTCACCAAGAATCTTCTGATCCTTTGACATTCTCGAAACAGCTTGCTGGAATTTTTCACCCTGGTTTTGGCAGGTTCCTAGAGAATGGGTGTGTCAGTTTTGAGGTGGATACAGAGAAGCAGAGGAAATCCCTTTTACAATGACCTCTCTCTCAGAAAGCCAATGCGATGGGGAGAGACTACGAGTGAGAATTTTGCAGGAACCTGACCGAGTCCAGGCTGGGGGTGGGGGATGGGGGATTGAAGGGGTGTGGTGAGGATGGGTGAGAGGTGGATTAAATAATATGGAAAATAATAAGATTCTGACAATGATTGACAAATGTGACCCTTGCTTTGTTTGTGATTGAAGTAATCAAGGTCCAGCCGATGGAGCAGCTGCTAACACAAACCAGCCGAGCAGCCCTTTGAAGGTCACAGTGAAGATTATCAAAGATCCACTCCTGGACTACGGTTTTATGGTCTCAGAAGATTCACCAGTATGTGTGAAGTCTGTCACTGCAGGTAAATACCTGGGAATGGGAGGTTCCAATGTGGGCAGCACGGCAGCACAGCAGTTAGCACTGCTGCCTCACAGCACCTGAGACACAGGTTCAATTCCCGCGTCAGGCGACTGTCTGTGTGGAGTTTGTACATTCTCCCCGTGTCTGCGTGGGTTTCCTCCGGGTGCTCCGGTTTCCTCCCACAGTCCATAAATGTGCACGTTAAGTAAATTGGCCATGCTAAACTGCCTGTAGTGTTAGGTGAAGGGGTAAATGTAGGGGAATGGGTCTGGGTGGGTTGCGCTTCGGCGGGCCGGTGTGGACTTGTTGGGCCGGAGGGCCTGTTTCCACACTGTAAGTAATCTAATCGAACTGAGGGAAGGCCTGAAGTGTTTTCAAGAGGGGCTGAGGGTCTGATAGGGCCAGGGCTTTTAACTGATACAGTCCATCTCAACACCTCCAGCATTAACTCTGAACTCTTCTCAATCTTTGTCAGTTTTGCCATGGTGACAATACTTCAAGTGGAATTTTCTCTTCCCTGAAGATGGTCAGAAGGTGATATAATGGGCTTGGCCCCTCACCCTCTTCCTGCCACCTCGGTAATTAATTAAAATGATCCATAGACGGCCTTCTTGACTTCCACCAAAATGGTCAATTAAGGGCCTTAACCCGTCACCTTCCAAATTATCTGCCCCCTGGTGGACAAAGCTGCCTAGTTTCCAAACTGAGAAACCATGACAACTTGCAAACTAGGTTAAGGAATAGAGCCTGCATTTTATCCAACTAGTGACAATGGAGGCAGGGATGGGGGCAAGGGAATGGCCTCAAATCCGCACCCCTATCCAAGCCTCCAACTCCTCCTGAGACCCCTTCCTCAAAAACCCACCCCACAATAAGATCATAAAAGTGGCTTATCATCTCATTGCTGGATTTTTTCCAAAGGGTAAGACACGACCAGTGGACGTTAGGACCCAGAGGTTCTCTCCTCACGTATTTAAAAAAGTTCATAGAGATTTGTAGGGCCTTTACTACTGTCTCTGATCAGCTGAAAATTAGCTACATCTTCAGCCACTCTGTCCTTAATGATAGGCCTAGATATTTGCCAATGCAAGATGTGAGGTTAATTGGGCTATAATTCACCAGGCTTCTGAATTTAATTTAATTTAATTTATTGTCTCGTGTACCGAGGCACAGAGGAAAGCTTTGTCTTGCGAGCAATACAGGCAGATCACCGAGTTCAGTAGCATAGATAAGTGAACAATAGGTAAACAGCAGCAAAAACAAAAATACAGGTACAGGCGAATGTTAAGAGTTTGTGAGTCCATTCAGTATTCTAAGAACAGTAGGGTAGAAACTGTTTCGAAACTGGCTGGTGCGTGTGTTCAGGCTTCTGTACCTCCTCCCCGATGGTAGAGGTTGTAGAAAAACATTGAAGGGTGGGATGGATCTTTGAGAATGCTGGCGGCCTTTCCTTGACAGCGGTCCTGGTAGATGGATTCTATAGATAGGAGGTTGGCCTTTATGATTGTCCGGGCCGAGTTCACCATGGTGACGCATCATGGGTATACAGTGAGTATAGTAGGGGGATGAGTGCACAACCCTAGGGGCTCCAGCATTGAGCGTTAGTGAGGATGAAATATTGTCCCCAGTCTTCACTGATTGTGCCCTGTGGGTCAGGAAACTGAGGATCCAGTTGCAAAGAGTGACTCTTAGTCTGAAATAACTAAGTTTAGTAATCAGTCTCGAGAGGATAATAGTGTTGAAAGCTGAACTGTAGTCAATGAGTAGGATTCTCATGTAGCAGTTCTTGGTGTCAAGATGTTCTAGGGCGGAGTGAAGGGCAAGTGATATGGCATCTGACATGGATCTGTTGGTCTGATAGGAAAATTGGAGTGGGTCAAGAGCAGTGGGGAGGCTGGAGTTGATTAATGCCATGACCAGCCTTTCAAAGCATTTCATGACCATTGAAGTTCGGGCCACTGGGCGGTAGTCACTGAGGCATGCAGCATGAGCCTTCTTAGACACAGAGATAATGTTGGCCCTCTTGAAACAGGCAGGGACAGTGGCCTGCTGCAGGGAGAGGTTGAAGGTGTCTGAGAAGACCTCTGCCAGTTGATCTGCGCATGCTCTGAGTGCACGGCCTGGTACTCTGTTTGGTACCATCACTTTCCTTGGATTCACACGAAGGAAAACTGATCTGACCTCTGATGCAGTTCTTCTCCCTTTCTCAACTGTTGGAGTGACATGAGTAATTTTTTCAGTCTATGGGACCAGTTCCTCAGCTTTGATAGGTTACAGTCAGGGCATATGCATTGTCTGCACCAATTCTCCTTTAAAACTCTGGCATGGAATCTTCTGCTCTGGGTGATTTGTCACACTTTCATGCCTTTAACTTGTTCATTATTTTCATAGAATCATCATTGAATCACTACAGTGCAGATAGAGGCTATTCGGCCCATTGAGTCTGCACTAACCGTTTGAACAGCATCTCACCCAATCTCCACATTTACCACAGTTAACCCACCTAGCCTACACGCTATGGGGCAATTTAGCACGGCCAATCCACCTAACCTGCACATCTTTGGACTGGCAGGAAACCGGAGCACCTGAAGGAAACCCACATAGATATGGAGGGGGAAGGTAGAAGCTCCACACAGGCAGATTTGCTTTGGTTATTTTGGTGAGCTCCTGTCCTTGGTCCAATATCAATTTCCTTATGATCTCTAGCATGCTGGTCTTCGGGTTCTACGCTGTGATTATTCAACACACACAAGAATCCTTAGTTCCTTGACATTATCTGTGTTCCCTAGTTCTTTATAAGAAAGTCACAAACAGGTACAATCCACCTCTCTCTCTCCACAATCTGAGAAATGCATCATTCCCTTTTCATTGAGATGAGACAAGCTTCAGGCAGCAAGATGTGCAGTTGTAAAAAAAAGTATGAATAATTATCTTTTTTTTAACCTTTGCATATGCTAATAGCTTCCCATGTACTTTCAGTTTTTTCTCCTCTTTCTGTGAGGGACAACTAATGCTCCTTTCAAAAATATGCTGACTTCATTTTGCTTCTTAGGTGGTCCTGGAGAGGGAAAGCTGTTCCCAGGTGACCAGATTTTACAAATTAACGACATGTCTCTGGATACAATTTCCCAGGAATGTATCGATAACATTATTAGGTGAGGACCCTTTTAGCGCATTCACTGAATGTAAAGTTTTAATAGTTACCACCAGCTAATCATTAATGGCCAGAGTCGTAGGTAGACAGGATAGTGAAGAAGATGTTATGGTTTCCTTTATTGTTCAATGCATTGAACATAGGAGTTGGGATGTCATGTTGTGGATGTACAGGACATTGGTTAAGCCACTTTTGGAATATTACGTGCAATTCTGGTCTCCTTCCTATCGGAAGGATGTTGTGAAACTTGAAAGGTTTCAGAAAAGATTTATAAGGATGTTGCCAGGGTTGGAGGATTTGAGCAATGGGGAGAGGTTGAACAGGCTGGGGCTGTTTTCTCTGGAACTTCAGAGGCTGAGGGGTGACCTTATAGATGTTTATAAAATCATGAGAGGCCTGGTTGGGGTAAATAGCCAATGACTTTTCCCTGGGTGGGGGAGTCCAGAACCAGAGGGCATAGGTTTGGGGTGAGAGGGGAAAGATATAACAGGGTCCTAAGGGGCTTTTCACGCAGAGGGTGCTGCATGTATGGAATGAGCTGCCAGAGGAAGTAGTGGAGGCTGGTACAATTGCAACATTTAAAAGACATCTGAATAGGAAGGGTTGAGAGGGATGTGGGCCAAATGCTGGCAAATGGGACTAGATTAATTTAGGATATCTGTTCGGCATGGATACGTTGGACTGAAGGGTCTGTTTCTGTGCTGTACATCTCTGTACATCTGTACATCTGACCTTATTTGAGGGCTGTCTTTAAGTCCTTTAATAGGTGAACTTGCTATGAAGTTTGAATTGTGAAGTTTTGTGACCTTCAAAGTGCTATATAAATGCAAGTTGTTGGTGGCAAACTCAGAAAATAAAACAAAGCTAAAGTGTAGAAAATTGTTTGCAGTTCTAAAGGGAGATCACCAACAAGACTTAATTGAGTGTCATATGTCTCCTTAGTTCTACAGCAGCTCACCCAGACATCTTGCACAATATAAACCATTACATATATTGAATTACACAAACAGTTGAGTTCTCAGTTACTCACAGAGACAAATATTCTGCTGCACTCACAGTCGACATTTCAATCGAAAATTCCATTACACAGACAGTTGAGTAAGTTTCCACACACAAGTTTGAATATTCCATTACACACCCGGCCAGTTCTCTATTACATGCAAACATAATTGAATACCCCATTTTAAACACATTTGAAAATTCAAATACAAAGACAAACTTGTATGCACAATTGAATGCTTAGATATGCGTTAAGAGTGTGGTGCTGGAAAAGCACAGCAGGTCAAGCAGCATTCGAGGAGCAGGAGAATCGACATTTCAGGCAAAAGCCCTTCAACAGAAACCCTTTATTCCTGAGGAAGGACTTTTTCCCGAAACGTCAACTCCCCTGCTCCTTGGATGCTGCCTGACCTGCTGTGCTTTTCCAGCACCACAGTCTCGACTCTGATCTCCAGCATCTGCAGTCCTCACTTTCTCCTTCTTTGATATGTGCACTGCCAGGTTATACATACAGTCAAAAACTTGGATATACATATAGTCAAATACTCCATATACACACAATCAAGAACTCCATTCCAAGTACTATTGAATGCTCCATAGTGTACCCTACACAAACAACTAGTACCCCATTACACATACAGCCAATTTCTCCATAAATACAGACAGTTGAACACTCTATTATCCACACAGTTGAGTTCTTGCTTGCTTACCTAAGATGAATTCTCCATTGTATCCATAGTCCCACTATTTATATTTCAGTGTATTCTATCAGAAATGTAGTTAAAGAAAGCATTTTAAGTTAAAGATTGTTCATAAATGATAAACCAAAGCAAGGTGTATGTAGTGTGTGCACTTGTCAAACCCAGAGCCTCTTTTGTTGGAATATATTTCTCCTGTCCAATGCTTGTAGCTCTAGGATTCAGTGCTAAGGTGGTGATCATTACAAAAGAATCTCTCAGTAACTTTACTGAATTTGATTTGCTTCCTGTTAAAGGTGTTATCAAGGGTCTTGGGCTTAAACAGTGTTGTCTGGCTGGATCTTAAGAACTGTTTAGCAGAATATATAGAATGGAGTTCCCACCTGTGTAGAAAACCTCACTGCAATCCCAATTTAAATACATGCCAAACATTGGAGGCAGGGTTTGTAAGAACCAAATATGTAAAACTAAGTATGGTCTGAGTTATGACTTGTACTCTTTTGGATGTATTTCAATCTCCAATGTGTTCATGATCACATCCAGAATGTGTAAGGCTGACGTCTTCATTAGACTTCACTCTGCTTTAATCTGGTCTGTGGGAGACTGCTTATAGGAAGGCATCTTTACCCTTTGTATCTGAATTCTGGACTTACACTGGAGCTTTAGTGTGATTGTTTACCAGAAATGTTTCTGATGCTGATGTCTTTGTGTAAACATTGGTTACCATGAGGGACTCTCCTTCTCAACCTTTCCCCTTGTCTGAGGTTCAAGTTAAACCACTACCATTACAGAAAGCCCTAATAGAGCCAGAGAGTCATGGAGATGTACAGCACAGAAACAGACCCTTCTCCAACTCATCCATGCTGATCAGATATCCTAACCTAATCTAGTACCATTTGCCAGCGCTTAGCCCTATATCTCTCTAAACCCTTCCTATTCATATACCTATCCAGATGCCTTTTAAATGTTGTAATTGTACCAGCCTCCACCACTTCCTCTGACAGCTCGTTCCATACATTCACCACCCTCTGCGTGAACACGTTGCTTCTTCAATCCCTTTTATATCTTTCCCCTCTCACTCTAAATTTATGCCCTCTAGTTCTGAACCCCCCCCCAACAATAGAAAGACTGCATTGTGAATCTTTTTATTTCTTTATTTCTTATTTTCCTAACATATACTGTGTATATCTGTCACGTTCTGTAACTTATTTCTTTATTTTCTCTAATTTTATACCTGAGATTTATACCTAGGTATTTTGTACTTAAGGTGCCACTGTGTGTTGGTGACATTGTACACTTTTCACTGCACTCCAGTACTTTTGTAACTTGAGCACACGTGACACTGAACCTAATTCTAATTCACCAGTCACCTCTCTTTCTCAAATGAGAGAGCAGTCCCATGGGGCTTGTAAGATCGTGGCAATTTTATTTTTAACATCGAACTACAATCTGAGTGAGATAGACGGACTAGATCAGATTGGGATGTCTGGTCAGTGAGGACAAGTTGGACAAAAGGGTCTGGTTCCACGCTGTACAACTCTTATGAGTCTTATGTGTTGCTGTTAAGTTCAAGCCTGTGATCCCGGAAAATAATATTCTGTGCCAGGAGCTTAATTTTGCAGGTTTTAGTCAAGTGCCCTTTTTTTCTGAATTGGACCCATATTGCTTTAATATTTGTCAAATTGTTTATTGCAGGGAATGTGGTAACACTGTTACAGTGACTGTCCTGCGAAATACCCCTGTAAGTACAATCTTTCGACTTTTAAAAGCAGAGCTTTCCAATGCTACTCATGGTCATCAGTTCGATTCCAGCCTCGGGCGACTGTCTGTGTGAAGTTTCCATATTAACTTATTAAATTGCCCGTAGTGTTCAGGGATGTGTGGGTTAAGTGCATTAGTCAGGGGAAATGTAGAGTTATATGGTAGGGGAATGGGTCTGGGTGGGATACTCTTCAGAGGGTCGGTATGGACCTGTTGGGCCAAATGACCTGTTTCTACACTGTCGGGATTCTATGGGTTTATTCACAACTCGGTTGCAGTCCAGGAGAGATTCACTCGACGTGATTCAGATTCATTCCCAAATACTTTAGTCTGGCATTTGCAATGGCAGTTTGAATGACATGCCTTAGATGGAGAGGCTAGACAGGATGGGCTTGTATCCCGTGGAGTTTTGAAGACTTATTAGTGAAATAACTAACAGATATAACAAATCTATAGATGGGATGGATGCTGACATTTACAGTGAGCACTTGATCTTGGACACGGGAATAGGAGCAGGCTATTTGGCCTGTTCCTTCAGTCAGCTGTACCTCATCTCTGTCTACTCACTGTCGCTGAGTATTCCAATAAAAATCTATCAAACTTCAATTGACCCTGTTTCCTTAGCATTAAGAGAACTAGATGTCTTGAAGTAAGCTTGCAGAAAGCCACCTGACTCTGAACAGGATGGTGCTTTATGTCCAATTAACATTTGATGGGGCTTGATGAGACTGTGCACTGCTCCAAGTTTGACACAAATTCAACCAGCTCACGTCAGAAGGGTTTGATTCATGCTTCAGTGGCCATTTGTCTTGTGTGATGTGTTATCAAGCTACATAATCAAAGAAGTTTCCAGGCTTCATGCAGGATACAAACGAAGATTTGATCATTAATCTCAGCATATCCTAAAGTGGAGCAGCACCCATCAACTAGACCTCCAGCTCTCTCTATCTAGTTAGAAGTACATGCTATTACGGGGATATTGGATGAGCTTCAGTGCAAGACTGAGGCAAGCACTAGACTTTTAGAGTTGAATTATTAAACCGAGATGCCATGTCCTCTTTCAGATGGATACAAAAGGTCACGTGGCACAATTTGAATGGTTTATTGCAAAGGGAATTAACTGCAAGAGTAGGGAGATTATACATTAATTTTACAGGGCTTTGGGGAGACCACATCTGGAGTACTGTATACAGTTTTGGTCACTGTACTTATGGAAGGATGTTAACGCATCAGAAGCAGTTCAGAGAAGGAATACCTGGAATAAGTGGATTGCCTTAGATGGAGAGGCTAGATAGGATGGGCTTGTATCCCGTGGAGTTTTGAAGAGTTATAAGTGAATTAACTAAAACATCTAAGATCTCAAGGGGTCTTGAACGGGTGAATGCTGAAAGAATTCAGGTTTCCTCTGTGAGAGGATCTGAGAACTGGAGATCATTATTTTAAAATGGGGGGCACCCATTTAAAACAAAGATGAGGAAACCCTTTTTCTCTCAAAGGGTTGTGGGCCTTTAGAATTCCCTTCCTCACGAGGTAGTGGATGCAGAGTATTTAAATATTTTTTAAGGCAGAAATAGACAGATTCCTGATGACTGAGGAGTTGAAAGATTATCAGGGAGATACAGGAATGTAGAGTTGAGGTTAAAATCATGATGGCTCAGTGGTTAGCAGTGCTGCCTCACAGGGCCAGGAACCTGGGTTCGAATCCAGTCTTGGGTGACCACGTGGAGTTTGCACAATCTCCCTGTGTCTGTGTGGGTTTCCTCCTGGTGCTCTGGTTTACTCCCACAGTCCAAAGATGTGTAGGTCAGGTGAATTGGTAGTGCTAAATTACCCATTGTATTCAGGGGTGTGTAGGTTAAGTGAATTAGTCAGGGGTTACTGTTGGAGAATGGGTCTGGGTGAGTTACACTTTGGAGGGTTGGTGGGTGGACTTGTTGGGCTGAAGGGCCTGGATCCTACAATAAAATCAGAACAGCCGTGATTTTATTGAAGAGCGAAGTAGGCTCATAGGCCTACTCTCTTGATCCTTGTTTGTATGTTCGTATTTTAGGTTACAATCAAACTTTTGGAACTCAGAACATCAGTGCAGGGCTTTCCCAATTGCCACACATTGTCAACACAAAACGCCAAAGCTATTGTTTAAGTGCCATGGTTTCTGTTTGTATACAGGGGCCCAAGTCATCATTTATTACTGAAGAAAAGCGAGCCAGATTGAAAAGCAACCCAGTCAAAGTACACTTTGCTGAGGAAGTGATCGTCAATGGCCAAGTACAGGTTTGTGCCTTCCACAGGCATTTAGCCCACTGACTAGTTCAGCCAGATTATAATTAATCTGATTTGCTCCCAGTATGTTCTGGACTGGGTAACTTGTATTTTTCTATATAACACTAGGTGCCTTATTGGTTTTATGCTTCCTGAGGGCCTGAATAATGTTGATTGTGGCGAGCGTTGGTGAAACCTGAGTCGCATACTAGTATTTTAGAATTAAACAAAGCTAATTACATAGGGAAATCGACAGATTTGGCCCAGTGGGCCATGCGGAAAGTCTAAAATGTAGGACTATTGATGAACCTTAAAGGAGATATTTAATTCCTCCAACTAAAATATATTTAGAAAGGAAGAAAAGAATATAAGAGGGATAAATGCATCCATAGCTAACTAAGGAAGTTAAAGATAACATAAGGGCAAAAACTAAGGCATGCCATATTGCAAAGAGCAGTGGCAGGCTGGAGGATTGGGAAACTTTTAAAGACCAGCAAAGGGTGATTCAAAAGTAATAAAAAGAATGAAGGTTAATTATGAAAGAAAACTAGCTCAAAATATAAAAACAGACAGCAAATAATTTTATCAGTATATAAAAAGGAGAGTAGCTAAGATGAATGTTGGCCCTTTCGAGGTCGAGGAATTAATAGTGGGGAGCACAGAAATGGCAGAGACTCTAAATCAATATTTTACCTCAGTTTGCACAGTGGAAGACACTGAAACCATCCCAATTGTAACAGGTAATGCAGAGATTATAGAAAAGGTAGAATTTGTAGCAATCACCATCAATAGGGAGAAAATTCTGAGCAAAGTATTGGGATTAAAGGCAGACAAGTCCCCAGGATCTGATGACCTATACCCTATAGTCTTAAAGGAAGTGACAGCGGGGATAGTGGATACATTAATTATAGTATTCCAAAATGTCCTGGAATCTGGAAAGGTTCTAGTGGTTGGAAAATTGCTAATGGAAGACAATAGTTCAAAACGGGAGGGAAATAGAAAGTAGGAAACCACAGAATGGTTAGTTTATTGTCTGTCATTGGGAAATTGTTTGAATTCATTATTAAGTGGTATTACATTTGTAAAGTAAAAACAAACCACCACAGTCAGTGTGGTTTGATGAAGAATAATTCATTTTCTTTGTGAAGAGTAATTCATTTAATTTGCTAGAACTCTTTGAAGATGTAACAAGTGAAGTGGGTAATGGAGGTCCTGTAGATGTAGTATATCTGGACTTCTGGAAAGCATTTGATAAGGTGCCACACATAACTGGTCTGTGGTTTCCTACTTCTGCCTCCCTCCAGATAATGTGGAACTGGAAGGAACCTGTGTGTCTTCCCCATCAGGTTATTAAAAACAGTTTGTGCTCCAGACATGTGTGGACTTTGGATCCCCTGATACTTCATACCATGGTGCCAACTCTCAGTTATGCCACTACTTTTTTGGATGCCCAGAACAAAATTTAATGCCCTCCAACTAGCCACGTTTTGAAGCCTTCTTTCACTAATCTGAAGTAACTGTATGTCCTTCATTAGATCTACCAACTCTACTTAGGGCAGCACAGTGGCTCAATGGTTAGCACTGCTGCCTGACAGCACCAAAGTCCCAGGTTGGATTCCAGCCTTGGTCGATTGTCTGTGTGGAGTTTGCATGTTCTCCCCGTGTCTGTGTGGGTTTCCTCCGGGTGCTCCGGTTTCCTCCCACAGTCACAAAGATGTGCAAGTCAGGTGTATTGGCAGTGCTAAATTGCCCGTAGTGTTAGGTGCATTAGTCAGAGAGGGATGGGTCTGGGTGAGTTACTCGTTGGAGGGTCGTTGTGGGCCGGTTGGGCCGAAAGGCCTGTTTCCACACTGTAGGGAATCTAATCTAAGCCTAACACAAGGCCCTTAATAAGGCTGGAAATCTGAAACTTTAGGCATAAGAAGCACACTACCTTAACCCCACCCTGGATTCCTGATCTTCAGTGTAGTCCCTCCAAACCAGTTGCTTTGTTTGGCTTGGTCTCCGGATAAAACATAGAAAACTCCTTTGGCTGTGATGGGGTTTTTTTTGGTTGTTTAATCCCAAAGGATAGGCTGAACTTTTCTGTGGATGTGTGTGTGTGAGTGAACTTTGGAACAAAATGACAGCAAGAAGTTCATGAATACCTGGAGAGATTGGATCTGAAACTTCAGGAGGGATATTGGAGGCAAACTGTACATATCACTAAGCACAAACACAAAAACAGGTACACAGACACACACAGACACAGACACACAGACACACAGACACACACACACACATATGCACAAACGCAGACGCATACAGACACAGATACAGACACACACACACACACCGACACCCACACAGGCACACATACGCAGACACACACAAACACAGACACATACAAACACACAGGCAAACACACACAAATGCATACACACACACAAAGATACACAGAAACATATATATGCATGCACACACACATGCATACGCACAAATACATCCACACCTATATATTTTATATATGCGTACACACAATCTCTCTCTGCTGTCCCTCGTTTTAGTATTTGTAACAGAGATAATGAGGAGTCTATTATGTTATTTTGCTTATCTGTTTTCATAAATAATCCTAGAATTTTGCGTTTTATCATTCCCACAGGGTAACTCGCTACTCTTAATGCCCGGTATTCTCAAGGTGTATTTGGAAAATGGACAGACCAAAGCCTTTCGATTTGAGAAAAATACAACAGTGAAGGTAATGACGGCTATAGGTGTTCTTTGTTCCTTGCTGTGAATTTTCCCGTTTGTTGATTTTGCTCAGCTTTGAATGTACTATTAATTTTAACCATCTACTGGGGGTGGGGTAGGAGGGAGGGAGGAGGTGTTGGGGATAGGCTTGGTGGAGAAGGCAGTAAATGAGTGAAAACTTTTAATTCAGTTGTCAATGGATTAAAGTAGCATTAGTGACAAAGATATAGGAGAGAGATGATGGTGCTTTTTTTCTTTATTTCACTATTTTTGTACTTAAAGTTTGTAACTAGGTAGAACTTTTATAGAATCCCTACAGTGTGGAAACAGGCCCTTTGACCCAACAAGTCCACACTGACCCTCCGAAGAGTATCCCATCCAGACCTATTCCCCTACACTATTACTTTACATTTCCCCTGACTAATCTACACATCCCTGAACACTGTGGGCAATTTAGCATGGACAATTTACCTAACCTGCACATCTTTGGATTGTGGGAGGAAACCAGAGCACCCGGAGGAAATCCACGTCAACACAGGGAGAAGATGCAAACCCCACACAGACAGTTGCCTGAGGCTGGAATCGAACCCAGTCCCTGGCGCTGTGAGGCAGCAGTGCTAACCACTGAGTCACCGTGCTGCACCTAACTTTGTACTTAACGTGGTGCCGTGTGTGGCGGCATCGTGACTTGTCACCATACTCCTGTACTTTTATACTTGAGTACACGTGACAATAAAACCTAAAATCTAACTCTGATTTAAAAACCAATTCTAGACCATTCATTCCTTTCTACAAATGTTACTTTCCATTGTCACAATTTTTGTTGATGCTTTATGAACACTAAATGTTGTAAATCAACATTTCCATTCAAGTGCCATAATGTTTTTACAAGCTGCAGCCACTCAGTGATTTCCCTCAATATGATGTGTAGTAAAGACTCAGGTTTGTTATCTAACCATGGAAGCTGCTCTGGGCAATCTAGTATTCATTAATATAAATAATAGTGAGATTGAATTGGATTTATCATTCTGATAAATGTTAGATCCAGCACCTTACCTTTAAACAGAGGTCTCCTCTGGGAGCACTGGTGAGACATAAACATCCAATAAATGACTGGTTCCAAATTCAAGGAACAGGCTGATTGACTGAAATGAGTTAGATTGTCTTGTCATACAGTCATGGAGTCATGCAGCACGGAAAGAGACCCTTCGGTCCAACTCAACCATGCTGACCAGATATCCCAATCTGATCTAGTCCCATTTGCCAACATTTGGCCCATACCCCTCTAATCTCTTCCTATTCATCTACCCATTCACATACCTTTTAAATGTTGCAATTGTACCAGCCTGCAACACGTCCTCTGGCAGCTCATTCCATACATGCACCAGCCTCTGTGTGAAAAAGTTGCCTGTCAGGTCTCTGTCAAATCTTTTCCCCTTCACTTTAAACCTATGCCCTCTAATTTTGGATTCCCCTATCCTGGGAAAATGACCGTGACCAGTCATCCTATCCATGCCCCTCCTGATTTCTATAAATCTCTATAAGGTCACCCCTCAGCCTCCGACACTCCAGGGAAAACAGCCCCAGCCTGTTCAGCCTCTACATATAGCTCAAACCCTCCAACTCTGGCAACATCCTTTTTAACATTTTCTGAACCCTTTCAAGCTTAAGAATGTATTTCTTACAGCAAGGTGACCAGAATTGAATGTAGTATTTTATAAGTTGCTTCACCAGTTTCCTGTACAGTTGCAACATGACCTCTCAATTCCTATATTCAATGCACTGACCAATGCACTGACAAACATGCCAACTGCCTTCTTCACCACCCTGTCTACCTGCAACTCCACTTTCAAGGAACTATGCACTTGCACTCCTAAGTATCTTTGTTCAGTAGCACTCCCCAGGACCTTACCATTAAGTGTATAAGTCCTGCCCTGATTTGCCCTATCAAAATGCAGCACCTCACATTTATCTAAATTAAACTCCATCTGCCATTCCTCGGCCCATTGACCCATCTGATCAAGATCCTATTGTATTCTGAGATAACCTTCTTCACTATTACTACATCACCAATTTTTGTTTCATTAACATCCTGTTTTGCCCAGTGAAACCTTGTCATTTAATCTCTCCTGCCTTCCATCACAGACCTTTCCTTTTTCTCTTTCACCACTCACTGCTCTCTGTCTGCAATATTCATTTTGAACCTGTTACGTCTCCAACTCTCTCTAATTCTGAAATACGCTCTTCATTAATGCTGAAACTTTAATTTTGTTTCTCTCTCCATAGATACAGTCTGACCAGTTTATTATTTCCAGCTTTTTCTATTTTTTATATCAGAGTCTCAGTATTCTGATCTGCCCCTTATATTAACATGATTTTTATTAACAACATCAATGACAACAATCTGCATTTAGAGAGTGTATTTACTCAGGTGTTTCACAGGACATTTATGAAACCAAAATTGACACAAATCATATAAAGAGATACTAGGATAAATGATAAAACTCTTAGTGAAAGCGATGTGTCTTAAAGGAGGTGAACGGAATGGAAAGGCAGGGAAATGCTGAACTTGGCTATCAGCGATGGAATGTTTAAAGTCAGGGAGTTGAATGAGGCCAGAATTTGAAGAATGTAGATGTCTTGGAGGATGGTAGTAGTGGAGGACACACAGAAATAAGGATGGTCAAGAAAATGGAGGGTTTTGAAATGAAGGATAATGGTCAAGTCAATATACACCAAAGAGACAGAGTTCAGGTGAACAGGAACCTGTAAGTTAAATGTAGGCAACAGATTTTTGGCTAAGCTATCATCTATGAAGGGTGGGGGATGGGACACCGGGCAGGAATTCGGACCTCAATATAATTAAGTTGCAGTAGAGTGTTTCAGCAATAGATGAGTCGAGGATGGAGTCAGGCAATAGTATTGAGGTGGGATATAGGCAGTCTTAGTGATGATGTGGATTTGTGGTAGGATCTCTGGTCAAATGTGGTTCCCAGGTTGCAAAGTCTGGTTCAGCCTCAGCTAGTTGAGAGCGAGGTGAAATTGGTAACTAAAGAACACAGCAGGACTTGAAGATAATAGCTTTAGTCTTTCTGGTATCCAGTTTGAAGAAATCTTCTCTCATCAGTACTGAATGTGAATCCAAAGTCTGACAGTCTGGAGACATTGGAGGTTGGAATGGAATCATAGTTCATTAATTTCTTTAAGAATTTAATTTGGTTATGAGCTGAAAGAGCAAGATTGATTATACTGTACCCATCTGGTAATCTGTGAAATGAGCAAACTTTGAGGTACAATACTGACCACGTTTCAGAAGTAGCTCTTTAGCATTAAAGCACTTTGGAACATCTTTTGGTGATAAAAATGTGTTGTCCTAATGCTGTCGATTTCTTTAATGCACATGAACAGTATACAAAAGCAACCGAATCTGCAGAATAGCAAACAAAACATAGAACAAAAATTATTGATGTAGGCTTGTCGGTCAACACTTGATTTTTAATCTGACTTTCAAGGTAATATCCAAAGTTTTGTATTCACTGCGTAATGGATGAAAGCATTTATCCACTAAAGGCCAAATTCTGCAGTGAGGATTGTCAAGATTCATGGGTGATAACTGAAATAAGTCAACTCCGAAAATGCTTTTCCATTTTTGCAAGTCAATGTATCCAGCAATTAAAAAAGCTTTTAGACATTGACAGAACAGGACAGACAATAGATGTTGGAAAGGGAAGCAAGAACGACTGCTAATTACAATGGGCTCTGTTCCTGCCAATGGCAGAGGTACTGGGAGATATGGTAACCCCCTCGACCTTTATGTCTGGTCACCAATTAGTTCTAGTCAAAGGACTCAAAGGCTGCTAGCATCTGATTGGCAGGCAGTTTCTGACAACCCAGGATACTAGCATTGAGCCCAATGAAGGGCCAGGAAACTCGCCCAGGCTTACCAAGTCAGCTCTGACTGTCTTCTCAGCCAAGGGCAGGGGTACATTACTCACCACCGAAAGCCAGTGTGAGAAAAAAGAGGAACTTCATGCCCTCTGAGTCGATATATTAGGCACCAGGATTGTGGATGGTGCATAGGTTTGAACAATTTATAGAGCAAGAGATGTAGTGAGTGGATGGAGGAGGGGGTTTGGACAGGGGGTGGAGAAGGGGTTTGGGAGGGTGGGTGAAGAAGGGGGTTGGGAGGGTGGGTGAAGAAGGGGGTCGGGAGGGTGGGTGATGAATGGGTTTGGGAGAGAGAGTGGTCAAGGGGTTTGGGACAGTAGGTGGAGAAGAGGGCTGGGAGAGTGGGTGGAGAAGGGGGTTGGGAGAGTGGGTGGAGAAGGGTGCTGGGAGAGTGGGTGAAGAAGGGGGTTGGGAGAGTGGGTGGAGAAGGGTGCTGGGAGAGTGGGTGAAGAAGGGGCTGGGAGAGTGGGTGGAAAAGGGGGGTGGAGAGTGGGGGAGAAGGGGCTGGGAGAGTGGGTGGAGATAGGGGCTGGGAGAGTTGGGGGAGAAGGGGGCTCGGAGAGTTGGGGGAGAAGGGGGCTGGGAGAGTGGATGGGGACAGGGGTTTGGGAGTGGATGGGGATGGGGATTTGGGAGAGTGGATGGGGACGGGAGTTTGGGAGAGTGGATGGGGACGGGGGTTTGGGAGAGTGGATGGGGACGGGGGTTTGGGAGAGTGGATGGGGATGGGGGTTTGGGAGAGTGGATGGGGACGGGGGTTTGGGGGAGTGGGTGGAGAAGGGGTTCGAAGAATGGGTGGAGAAGGGGGTATGAATGTGGATGGAGGATGAGGTTGGGACACTGGATAGCGCAGGGGGTTCCCACAGCAATGGAGCAGCAGATGTAGACTGTGGATGGAACAGGGACTGCAGACTTGGGCAGTGAGTAAGGCAGGATGTTAGGGATGATTTAACACTTTTTCCTTCATATTTCTGCAGTGCTTATTATCATGTTGCTTCGGAGTCTTCTTAGATCGTAAGAACATAAGGAACAAGTGGAGAAGTAGGCCATTTAGCTCCCTGACTCCTATCCTGCCATTATGCAAGATCATGGCTGATCTGCTCCAGCCCTCAACTCCTGTTTCATGCTCACGTCTTAATATTTTAAATATCTACCTAGTGGTTCTTTAAATACTTTCAGGGATCTCAACTCCACAACTCCTTGTGATCGAGAATTCAGATATTCACCTTGCTCCGGGAAAAGAATTTTTTTTCCATGTCATTCTGTAACTATGTCCCCTAGTTTGAGATTCCCCAACAAGTGGAAACATCTTCTCAACATCCAGCCTTTCACGTTCCCTGAGAATCCTATATGTTTCAATCAGGTCACCCCTCATTCTTCTACACTCGAGTGAATAATGGCCGAATCTGTTTAGCCGTTCCTGAGAACTCAACCTCTTCGTCCCAGGAATCAGCCAATAGGAGAGGATTTTAGATTAGATTACTTACAGTGTGGAAACAGGCCCTTCGGCCCAACAAGTCCACACCGACCCACCGAAGCTCAACCCACCCAGACCCATTCCCCTACACCAAACACTACGGGCAATTCAGCATGCCAATTCACCTAACCTGCACATCTTTGGACTGTGGGAGGAAACCGGAACACCCGGAGGAAACCCACAGACACGGGGAGAATGTGCAAACTCCACACAGTCAGTCGCCTGAGGCGGGAATTGAACCCAGGTCTCTGGCGCTGTGAGGCAGCTGGGGATAGGTAATACGACCATATATCTTCAACAGGAAATTCAGAAAGGCAATAAGAAATTAATTTTGTTTTCCCTTTCTACTGAAATTTGAAAGGATATCATCCTCAGCCTGAAGTCAAAGTTATCCATCCGTTGTATTGAGCATTTTGCTCTGGTTTTGAAGGAACGATACACTATCAACAAGATCTATATCTTACATGATGATGAACTAATTGAGCAGGTACGTTGGGGTTTCTTTGAACTGTTTACATGAGGGAGTGATATCCTTGAGAGTTTGCAAGCTTTTAAGTAGACAACTAAAGTTACCCACATGTACGTCTGCAGAATGAAACCCTTAACCATCCTCTGTATCAGTTCTGAGGAAGGGTCACTGGACCCACCGGGTCACAATAACTCTGATTTCTCTTCACAAATGCTGCCAGACCTGCTGAGCTTTTCCAGCAACTTCTGTTTTTGCCTCTATATCTGTTGGCTTTGTTACCTAACATTGGACTGCTGTCCAAATCTGGCATTTTGAATAGTTTGTTCCATTTGCTGCAGCCCAAAGAAAAGTTCTGTTTTTGGAGACTTTGTAAATGGAATTTGAACAAAGCAGCATCTCTTGGCTTTATCAAATTCTGGTTCAGAAATGCTGATCAATATTACACAACATAGGAGTGAAGAAGATGTCTCTCTGCATTACCTATGGTATTTCCTGGTAATCACTTTTCTGGGAAGGCAAATTGTACGTTCACTTTGGATAAAAAATTGGATTGGATATAGGAGTCAAGCAGTCTTCTCACAACAATTCCAGGATATTGGTGAGGTCACACCTAAACGACTGTTTACAGTTTGGGTCCACCTACCAAAGGAAGGATGTAACAGCAGAAGAGGGGCTGTGACCAGTCAGATTGGTTCCTAGAATGAGGTGGTTGTCTTATGTTGGAAGGTTGAGTAAATGAATTCAGTGTTTCTTGAAGTTCAGAAGAATGCGAGGAGATAGAATGGAAATCC
This sequence comes from Hemiscyllium ocellatum, assembly GCF_020745735.1. NCBI lineage: Eukaryota > Metazoa > Chordata > Chondrichthyes > Orectolobiformes > Hemiscylliidae > Hemiscyllium > Hemiscyllium ocellatum. The sequence goes on from NC_083411.1 coordinate 59,948,328, forward strand.
ATGGGACTGTTCTTAATGTCCCATATAACATAAAATATGACAGGTAGCTGCCTTCCTGTCCACTCCAACCTGCTCCTGATAAAATGAAGGTACACGAGTGAGTGCCAACATCAGCAACTGAACTGTATTTTTAAAAGAAATTAACGTATTTGGAATTGTTAACTTGATCTAAATATTACATTGGCAATGCCATGATATACTTGGCATGGGTCAGCTCTTTTCTTAAGCAGACTGGTTAAAAGATGGGAGGAAAGAGAGTGGTGGTCCATCCTTCTTCGGGTGGCGTGTCCACATCGAGAGCCTTCCCCTCGGCTGTCACTCCCCACCTTTGTAAGTTCCCACATGGCTGGTGAATCTCGCACATAGGGTCACTCACACTCTCAGAATGAGATGCTGCCCAAGTAGAACCGGGATGGAGAGTTGAGTTGTGAATCTTTGGAAAACTGTATTTTGGAGAGCTGAGGATGGTCTGACATTGAGCCTATTCAAGGTAAAGGGTGGCAGATTTTTGTGTTCTAAAAGAACAAAGGGATATGGAGATAGTACAGGAAGGTGAAGTTAAGGTACATGTTAATTATAATTTTGTTGAATGGTGGAGCAAATGGCCTGCCCCAGTTCCTAATGCTTATATTTCATCTGTTCAACTGCAAAATGTATGTAAAAATTGATTCAGCATGGAAATAACAAGTTTTATTGAGACTGCTAAAAATAGCATTGCATTGCAAGTAATTAAAGAACTTGGGGATTGGGCCTCTATTTAACAAAAGGAAGCCTGGGCTGATATCAACAAATTTATCCAGAGAAGTCCCCCTCCTCTGTATCACAACACCACCCAGTGCGAAATGCTTCTTGTTAAAACATAAGCTTAAAGAATTTTTTTTGTTGATTATTTCCACAGTGTGACAATAAGAAGGTATTTCCTGATATAAATGTTTTCTACCTTGTCACAGGTGGTCCAGAAGCGAGAGCCCCGTGATTATAGGTGTCTCTTCAGGGTTTGTTTCCTGCCAAGAGATCCACTTGTACTTTTACAAGATGATCCAGTTACTTTTGAATACCTCTACTCACAGGTATCTATTTGACATGAAGGATCATGGTAAGCCCCTTATAACAATCATGACTGACCACACCAAAAAAGGTTCTGTTTCCCAAGAGCGATAAAGCCGGAGGACATATTCTGCGCTTAAAGTGGAATATATTCAAAACTAATATGCTGAAGTACATTAGGGAAGATTATGACCTCGTGCTAATATCACTGGACTATTAATCCAGAGACCCAGCTAATGTTTTAGGAGTCTCGGAACAAATCCTGCCACTGCAGATGGTGGAATTTGAATTATCTGGAATTAAGGGTTAAATGTTGATTGTTAGGAAAAACTCATCCAGTTCACTAAAATCCTTCAGGGAAGGAAACTACATACATGTGACCCAGACCCACAGCAATGTGGTTGACTCTGAAACCACCCTCTGGGTAATTGAGGGATATGGTCAGCGATACCCTCATCCCCTAAATGAATTTTAAAAATATTTCGATGAGGACATTGGGGAACATACCTCTAAGGGAATGGAGTAAATCAGCTTGGGCGATTCACACAAAAATTAAATAGATTACTTTCAGACAATAGCAATTTTGGATAAGTCATATAAACATGACATTTGATAAGTGTGGCTGGTCTAGAGAAATGGGTGACTTTGGATCTGCCAAAATCCCCACCTCCAGTGGTTTTGCACACCTGTCTGCATCTGTTGTAGATTAATAGTTAGGGATGAATTACCGTGATTAGTTAATAGTAATATTATCATTGTACAATTAATATAGCAAGATTGCAGATGGTGAACTAGATGGACTTCATTTTCATACATCCAGCAATTTCGGTATTTGTGAGATGTTCTGTATTCATGGTTAAAATTATAGTTGACATGTGAGGATTGGCAATTTGAGTTTTGTAGCAGCTAGAGAAAGTGAGGTGGTTCTCTGCAGAGCAGAGAAAATTAAGGGGAGATTTAATACGGGTGTCTATAAATACAAGCGGCTTTGACTGAGTAAATGAAAAGAAACTGTTTTCATTATTTTCACTTTGGTTCCTAACCTGAAGGCACTGGTTTAAGGTCAAAGAACAGTGGGCAGATGAGCAATGTTCCCTCTCAGAGGTCCTGTAGATTTCAATGACTTCCGGTTCTGGAAGATCCTGCAGGAATTTCAGGATTCCATGCAGCAGAAAAATAATTTATGAGAAAGGAGGTGAAAGTTTATATTCAGTGTGTTATAATCTGAAATTCACTGCCTGAAAAAGAATGGTGGATGTAGGTTTGACAGTAAGATTTGTTTAGTGTTTGTAGATAATTTCTGCTCAACCTGTTTTTTAAATTAATTCATGGGATCAGGGCATCACTGACTAGGCTAACATTTGTTACCCATTCCGAATTGTCCAGATGGCAGTTAAAAGTCAAACCACATTGCTGTGGGTCTGGAGTCACATGTAGGCCAGACGGTAAGGATGGCAGACTCCTTCTCTAAGGAATGTTTGTGACCTAGATGAGTTTTTCACCAACAATGGTTCACTGTTATCATTAGACTTTAATTCCAGATTTTTATTGAATTCCAGTTTCCAGCATCTACCATGGTGGGATTCAAACCCAGGTCCCCAGAACATTACCTGGGTCTCTGGGTTAAGAGTCCAGTTGTACCACTAAATGATCACCCTCCTTCAGAGCTCAGAGGTGTTTTTACACACCACTGGAGCAGATGGGACTTACAGCCAAAACTCCTAGCTCAAAGGTAGGGACATTGCCACTGTACCACAGAGCCTTTGATTAGTTTTGGATACGTAGTTGCAAAGAAAATATGTAGAGCTACAAGGAAAGAACTAGGGTGTTGGTTTAACTGGACAGATCGTTCAAAGAACCAGCAGCAACACAATGCACTTCGAAGCCAAGAGAGACAAAGCTATGGACCAAGTGCTGGAAAAGGGGTTTTTGACAAGCGCATACTTGATGGACCAAGGGGCACTTTTCTGTTGCATAGTTTTATTCTATTCTGTAATTTTGTGAAAGCATTTGTAAGTGGTGGCAATTTGTGTGGATATTTTCTAGATTGCTGTGTGATGCCTTTAGTAATCTCTTTTACAGAGTTGCAATGATGTGCTGCTGGAGAGGTTTGCGATGGAGATGAAATACAGCACTGCTATCCGTCTCGCAGCACTGCAAATTCAGGAATGCATCCTCAGCTCCAACCATTCTGAGAAAGTCTCCATGAAGTACATTGAGTGAGTCAATACATTGGGCAGATTGAACTGGGCAATGCTTCAGCTGCACCTCACACCACACTATGTTCGCACAGCACTATATGGACTTCTTGATAGCAAGACCCCTGTTTCATAAGCCATCACATCAGTCAGACACTTTCTTAGTGAGCTGCTTTATTGGCAAATCTTCCCATTAGTGTGATCCTTCATTAGCTAGTCTTCCTTTTATCGAAACTCCTTATTAACGAGATTCTTTATTAGTCAGTTTCCTTGTTAATAAGATTCCTAGCGAGTGAGACGTTTGTTTGGAGGAACTTGCTGTTAGTGAGGCATTGTTTGCATGAGTTTAGCAACTAGACCCTTCATTAAGGACACTCCTCATTGACAGCACTCAGTGTTTGTGAAACTCCAGGCTAGAGGAACTTCTCAGTTATGAGTTACTTCACTAACATGTCATAGAATTACCCCTTTAAGTGGAATTAATCTTAGATTCTTATTTTTAGTCTTCTACTTGAAGACTAACTCCTTGGCACTTCGTAATTCTTTAAATTTCATCCAGACCCGATTTTAAATTGGGATAGGAATGGAAGTCAACTTAGCATCAATCTCTACTGACACAAAAACAGGCCCAGACACCTTTCACTCCCAGACCCTGTCAATGTGACCTCAATAGCTGTAACAGCAGTCCACTGATAGAGTCATAGAGATGTACAGCATGCAAACGGACCTTTGGTCCAACCCGTCCATGCTGACCCGATGTCCTAACTTAATCTAGTCCCATTTGCCAGCACTTGGCCCATATCACTGTAAACTCTTCTTTTTGATATACCCTTCCAGACGCCTTTTAAATGTTGTAATTGTACCAGCCTCCACCACTTCCTCTGGCAGCTCATTCCCTACACGCACCACCCTTTGTGTGAAAAAGATTCCCCTCAGGTCCCTTTCAAATATTTCCCCTCTCACCCTTTGGTTCTGGACTCCCGCACCCAGAGAAATCACTTTGTCCATTTACCCAATCCGTGCCCCTCATGATTTTCTAAACCTCTATAAGGTCACCCCTCAGCCTCCGACGCTCCAGGGAAATCAGCCCCAGCCTATTCAACCTCTCCCTATAACTCATACCCTCCAACCCTGGCAACATCCTTGTAAATCTTTTCTGAAGCCTTTCAGGTTTCACAACTAGGAAGCAGAAGTGCAGTACTTGGTATATTCTTCCTGAGAAAACAAGAATTATTTTTAAAAATCCAACATGCATTGAATATTTCTAGCCAATATTTATTGCTCATCAAAATCAGGTTTTCAGTTCACATTGCTGTGTACAAATTAACTGCAATGTTTCTTTTATCATGACCGTGACCATATTTTAAAAGTACTTTATTAGCAATAAAGCACTTTGGGTCGTCCCAAGGTTCTGAATCATATACAGGGATCCCTGATTTACAAACGTCCAACTTAAGAATGCTCATACAGATCATTCTGCTAAAGCGTGCATTTTGTTAATGTGAATTCGCTATAACATAATTAACGAATTGGGGACACTGTTTCTATAGTGTGAACTTTTGTGTATAACACGACCATGGCCCCATTAGTTTAAATAGTGCTGCTATTATGTGATTTTCTTATAACACAGGTTTGCACGAGAACAGAACAATAGCGTTATAGCAGAACTGACTGTACTTATGAATGTGTTCCATTACATGTTCATAACTTTAACGACCAGATATCCAAACATTTCCTGTACTTATGAATAGCTGCTTTCCATTGTCCTGTATTGTGTGCTGCCATGTGTACAAACCAACTTGTGAACAAACTCCAGAATGGAACCCATTTGCAAACCAGACACTCCCTGTATTGGAAATCACTATGGCAACTGTCACAATGTAGTTGCAGCTTCAGATCACCAGATGGCTCTATGAGGTAGGGTTCTTTGTTCCAACTCCGCCATCATTGTGCATAAGCTGCAACTATTAATTAATTGAACATGGGATTTTAAAACAAAATCACTCATAAATCATGGGTGATGCTGGCTGGCCCAGCTTTTCTTGCTCATCCCTTGTTGCCCTTGAGAAGGTGGTGGTGAGCTGCCATATTGAACTGCTGCAGTCCACGTACTGTGGATTGACCCACAATGCCCTTAGAGTTGGAATTGCAGGATTTTGACCCAGTGACATTGAAGAAATGGCAATAGATTTCCAAGTCAGAATGGTAAGTGGTTTGCAGGGATAGTTTCCAATGTCACAAATATCATAGCTCTTCTGGGAGTCAGTACAGACACAATGGGTGAAATAGCCTTTTTCTGTACTGTACAATTCTATGATTGGGGTGAAATAGTTTTAAATGCAACCTTATTATTTTCAGGGATTGGGGAATTGAGAATTTTGTCTCATCAACTGTACTTGACAACATGAAAGAGAAAGATATCAGAAAGGCCATTAACTATCACCTTAAGAACAATCATAGCTTGATTGCACCAGGACAAAAGGTAATTCTTTATAACTGGCTATCCAAAGGTAAAAGTGAGTTTTTTAAAAATATCAATCTTTACTGCTTTCAACGCAATCACAGATGCTCTTTCTGCACGTACCCTTGAGGTTTTTTATGCCTTGTTTAAATACTGTTACATCCCAAAGTGCTCTCAGTTCTGACAAAGCATTCCCCATGTTAACTGTTTTCCTCCCTCCAATCATGCTGCCCGACTTGCTGAATATTTCCAACTTTTTCAGGTATCTATTTCAGATTTACAGCTTTCTTGGTCGTTTTGCTGTTTTATAAAGGTGTGCTGTTGCATAAGCCATGACTCAATGGGTAGCGCACTTGCCGTTTGGTCAAAACATTGTGGATCAGGTCCAATTCTGGAGACTTGAGAACAAGTAACTTGGTTGATGTTGCAGTGCAGTAATGAGGGCATGCTGAAGTGCTTAAGGTGCCATCTGTTGAATGAGTCATTAAACCAAGGTCTCTTCCTGCTCTCCGGAGATTTCATAGAATAGAATCCCTCCAGTGTGGAAACAGGCCATTTGGCCCAACAAGTCCACACTGTCCCTCCGAAGTGTAACCCATCCTGACCCATTCCCCTATCCACGACTCTATGTGTACACCTGATTAATGCACCTAACCTACACATCCCTGAATAATATAGTCAATTTAGCGTGGCCAATGTACCTAACCTGCACATCTTTAGATTGTGGGAGTCAACTGGAGGAAACTCGTGCAGACACGGGGGAACATGCAAACACCAGACGGACAGTGCCCCGAGACTGGAATTGATTCCAGGTCCCTGGCACTGTGAGGCAGCAGTGCTAACCACTGATCCAAGAGCACAGGAGTATTTCAAAGACTTGTGTTCTTCTTGTGTCCAAGAGAATCGATAGCTCTCAATTAAGAGAACAAGCAAAATAATTATCATTTATTTACACATTACGATTATGGAATCTTTTTACTGCACTGTGTACAATACTGATCACCATATGTATGGAAGGATATTAATGCATTGTGATTGGTGCGGGGCTTTACTAAACTGGACCTGTATAGGAGTTTAGATGAGTCAGAGGTGACTTCATTGAAACATGTAGGAACATGTGAAGAAGTTATTATCCCAAGTACAAAAGTTTCTAGTTTTATATTGAAGGGAAAATACTTCCCTTTACACTTTAATACTGTTGCTAAAGCAGGGCGGTGTAAAGTGTGAATGTTCTTTGCCTTCTAAGAATCAGTGAAATATTTATTTGTTACTTATTAAAGCCTCTTAAATATGTGTCTGAGTGACATTCCAGATCAAATCTGTATTCGTGAAGTATTAAAGGAGGAGAAAACAAACTTTTGCTGCTTTCTATGTTTCCATCTCCTGATGCTGTTAGCTCATTCTGAGTGTTTGGTTTTGCTGCCATTATTCATTCCTTGGTGATTTGTCCAAGTGGCCTTTCCTCATATGGGAACCTGGTCGTGAATGGTTGCTGTATTCAACTGTAGAGGGCATCACAATGAAGCCCTGTCATACCCAGAGAAAAAAACCCTATAAAACCGGCAGATGACACATACTGGTCTGCCCCTCTTGTAATCAAGCTTCATCAAGGGCCGAAGGGCCTGTTCTGCGCTGTATTGAAATTAAGCTTCATTGTGTCCAAGGATCACAATTCTTTTTAAACTCGCTATTTTCTCCATTTGTCTCCACCTTAAATCCAGCCTGAGTAAATGGCCATCATCTGAAGGGCAAAATCTGAACTTTTATCCCTTAACCCAAGGTCATTGAGGCCTATTTAAAGGAATGAAAGACGTGTACCTAACAATATTCTTTTTCACAAAAGAAGTCACAAATACTTCAGACCAAGTGACCCTGTTTTGAAATGTTGTCATTGTTATAGGACAGGAATCCTAGCAAACAATTTCCACAAGACAGGCTCCCACAAACAACAACACGATAACTAACCAAGGTACCTTGATAAAATGTTGGCTGAGTGGTAAATATTGGCCACTACTGTACTTACCATGGAATCTTGTTTAATTCTCTTTGTGGAATATCTCACATCTCAATCAAAGGATGGCAACTTTGTCCCTGAAGAACATTAATGAAGGTTTCCCAACAATTGGCAATAGATTTATGATCATCACTAGACTCTTTAATTCCAGATATTTATTGAATTAAAAATTCACCATTTTCCATGGCAGGATTCAAACAGTTCACAGGGCATTATCTGGGTCTCTGGATTAACAAAACAGCAATAACAGCACTAGACTATCACCTCCTCTATCAGTCAGCCAATCATTAATGTGTGCCTGTAAAGTGCCTCTCATCCTAAGTGCTTCAAGTTAATCTTAGCACCAGTGCAGAATTATCCTTTATCTTGAAGCACCCTTCGATTTTTTTATCCATATACTGCATTTGAATAACACTTTTACAATCCCTCTATGGTCTCATACATCTCTAGGAAACTTTTCCTCCTTGACCTACAAGTCCATATCCTTTTAACCTCATCATGTGTTTGCCTTTTCTGCTGCTGTATTCCTCAATAAGAGACTTCAGTTGTGTATTTTCCTCCACTGCTTCTGCCTCTCTTTAGACATCCTCCTACTCAGCTGTGAAGTGATGTAGGAAATTCCACTGTAACCAGCACTATTAAGTTGAAGCTTGTTTGTAAAGAGTGCTTTAAACAAAATTGCTTTTTTGGGAAATGCAGTTTCAAAGCTGCATATTTTATAATTAGGTCATAAGTTTTAATTAAAGCTTCTCATATTGTAAGCCCAGTTAAGCATTTCAATATTTTTGTGTATGAAAGATTAAAGTTGATCAGCCCCTGAAATTGCTCATCATTATCTATCAGCCACTTTGTGATCCCCAGCGTTAACTGCAGACGTTCAGGACATTACATTTTAGGGAGGAAAACCAATTGTTCACAATATAAAGAATATCTTTGATAAATTGAGCTTCATGAATATACATCGATTATTTGATATTAAAACTCTTTTTTTTTGTAAAGCAGTTATTTAAATCCATGCAGCAAAGATAAAAGATAAAATGTATTCATCACATGGATTTTCCATTAATTTCTTTCAAATCAGAGGAAGTGTGCCTTGTTGTTTGATGGTAATAAACTCAACTGGATTAATTTGTTAAATAATGAAGTCATGTGAAGATGGCAAATTAAATAGACATCTGAAAATTTAGAACTATAATTATGTCTGGGAAGGAAATGCTGAAAATCATGGTATATGCATTGAAGGAGAGAGTTATTGTAGGGTCTTTATAAACATGCAAGATTGAGTTTAAAGAGGATGTAACCACAGGGCCACACCTGCTGCCAATGCATAACCTGATTTGCTGATAGGTGTTTTCTGTCATTGTACTGAATCACTAGTTGGAAAATTCCAGGCGGGATTCCCATTATTTTCCATTGAAAGTCTTTGACCATTTTTGATCAATGTTGCCACATGTGCAACGCTGTTGGGGACATCTTTTCATTAAAATAACTTTTCATGCCAGTATATTAAAATACACTCATTCTGTTTGAAGCAACTGATATCCACGGCACAAGTCCGGCTGAATTACCTGAACATACTGAGTGATCTTCGAGCATATGGAGGGAAAACCTTTAACGCAACCCTTCTGGTACGTAGGGAGAACCAGAAACTGGCTCATTTTTTTAAACTAGTCTTTTTTGTCATCTTTAATAAGTTTCTAATGAAATGCAACTTCTTCAACTGCAGGACAGCGAATCATTTATCACATTGTTGGTCGGAGCCAAATATGGTATCAGCGAAGTTGTTAACAGCAAACTCAATATTATAAACCAGTTAACAGACTTCAACAGCATCCAGAAGTTGGAATTGACCTTTGAGTATGAGAAGATCAGCGTGGTGAACATCGACCTGGTGGATGTGAAGGTAAAGGCTATTGATGCTAACTGCTTGCTTGAACAAGGACTTAGTACATTTTCTGATACGGGTGTTGTCTGGTCAAATCCTTGCTGCTGTGACCTGTGCTGCAGTAACATTTGTTCAGCAATTATTCCTATCCTCAGTTTGCTAATGTTTTGCAATGAAGTTACTTGCGGGTGACTCTTACCTTTGCTCACTGTCAATCAAACAGCAGATGGCTTTAGTACGTAGCCGCACTGGCACGTCCATGATCCCAACATCAATAGACCTGACTGAAATTTAACTCGGCCCTGAGCTAGGGAGGTCTCTGCATATTTCCAGCCAGGCCAGGCCAATCTGATCAAGCCCAGAAAGTGAAGTGAAGGAAAGGGAGGAGGTACTAAGGACATTTACCAAGGAAAGGTGGGATTTCTGCCTGTCTGCCAGCCCATCTTGCCTGTTTTCCCAGAATGCCAGTGACACTAATCTGCTGACACCGGAGTAATTTCCAAAGGCAGCAGTGACTAGGCCACTGCAGATCAGTGGAAGGCAGGCTCTTCGAGTCATAATTCCTGCCTCTCCAATTACAAATTAATTCTGTTCCTCTGAATCATTCAAGCAATTTCTCCAGCACGAGGTTAGACTGACTGGCTTCTAGCTCCTGGTTTATCCGTTGTTCCTTTTTGAATAACAGTACTACATTGGCTGTCCTCAAGTCCTCTGACTCTTCTCCTGGGCCAGACAGGTATAGAAAATTATTGCAACGTCCCTGATTTCGCCCCTTGCCTCACTCACCAACCTGGAATATACTTCATCCAGCCCTGGACATTTATCGAATTCTAAGCCAGACCACTCAGAGCTCTCTCTGTCAATGATAATTTATTTAATTGTATCACAGACCTTCTCCCTGATTTCTGTATGCATATTGTCCATTTCACAAGTGAGTACTGTCGGAAAATATTCTTTTGGAATCCTACCTACATCCTCTGACTCCCTGCCTTACTCTGTGGTCCCAATGGCACAACTCTTTTACTCTAAGTGTAAACCAGTTTAGGATTTCCTTCTATTTTAATTGTTAGTATCCCTTCATGTCACCAATTCTGGTCTCCTATTCTCCATTTTAAGTTCCCTCTTGAACATTCAGCACTCCTCTAGGATTTCAGCTGTTTTCAGTCCTGGATATCTGCCATAAGTATCTCTTTATTCTCTAAATCCATTGCTGTGTATCCTTAGATAGCCAGTGCTCACAGGATTTAATGGTCCCACCCCTTCTTTTATTGGAACACGGTGGCCCTGTACTCTCCATATTTCCTTCTTGAATGCGCCCCATTTTTCTGTGACATGTTTGCCTGAAAGTTATAAGAAATTGTTGCATTTAAATATTAATGATTAATTGAACTCATCCCACTCCTACATTGGAACAGTGACTGTATCTGAAAAGTAATCCGTGTTTGTAAAGTGATGTCTAGTGGCTCTGAAATATGCTATATAAATGCAAAGTTTCCGTTCGGGAAGTTGGCAATAGTTAGTACTTGACAACACCAAGACATTTTTAATGATGAAGTTTAGGTTTTCATAATACAATCCACCTCTCCCATTCAGAAGAGGAATAAATCAAACCCCAGATATTATTCCAAATTGTAATAAATGTTGTTAGAAATTTGCAACGTTTTACATTTGCTTTCACTTCTCCTTTCTCTCTTTTTTTTGTCTGTATCCAAACAATTTTTCTTATTCTTTGTTTCTCTTTCTGAGCCCAATTTGCCTCATTCACCTGCCTGCTCTATTGTCCCTGCTTCTTTCTCAATCCTTGAATTTCGTGGTTAAAGAAATAGATTGTTTTATCCAGTATTTGCCCAGATCTCAGATTCCCTGTTGCCCTCACTTATCAACTCGCAATTTCAGCATTGTACAACATTTTCATGCTATAGATGAAGGAAAACAAATGAGGGAAGACACTGCACCCAGCAAATTCAAGGAAGCTAATGCTGAGCAAAATCTTTAAAATGAGTGAGCTGATATCATTTTCAGGTTAGGTCTGTTAGTGGAAAAGTTTAATTACTGACTCTGTTTTTATTTACAGTCTCTGACGTTGGTACTGGAAACTCGTCATGCTAAAGACCTTGTGTATTTGATTGCTGGATATCATAGGCTATATGTGAACTCAACAGACTCCATATTCATCTGGCCTGGCAACTATCAAAGTCAGACAACTGAAGAAGGTAATACATTAGTCGTTTCTTTTTAAAATAAGAATCCCAGTTTTATTCCTGCCATACTTTTGCCCAAGAAACACAGAGAGTGATAGATGCCTGGAATGCAGAGGTAGTAGACAGGCACGATAGATTAATTTAAGGTGCATCTGGACAGATGTATGAGTAGGTGGGGAGCAGAGGGATATAGATGCTTAGGAATTGGGCGATAGATTTAGACAGTGGATTTGGATCGGCTCAGGCTTAGAGGGCCGAAGGGCCTGTTCCTGGGCTGTAAGTTTTCTTTGATCTTTGAAAGCAAACTTCCAAATGTGAATTTTGTTTCTATTGTCACTACCCCCAGGCAGAACTATGTTTTCTCTGCCATTTGTTAACATTCCAAATCCGACAAGGATGTTCTGAATACTGATTGAATCCTTGGTTAATGTCAGCTTTTATTAAGTGGCAACCTTTACATCCTGTGTGAAAGTTGCAGTTTCAAGTAACACTTGAAGACTCTCTCACTGACTGGGTGCTGAACATTAAGACTTGGGAAAGCTTAGATAATTCTGTCTACTATTTGGAAAAAAGGGAAGGGGTTTCTCCTGGCATCTTGGTCTGTTGTACCAGACTTAGTGTAGTGCAACGTGACAAGATTAATTATTGGCCACAGAGAAAAGGCATCTCTAGGTAGATTGAATCTCCTATCCAGTTTTAAAGGGAGATGAGTGGGTCTGAGACTAATATTTTATAATTTAAAAAGGGCAATTATGTATGCTCGAAAACTGCACACCTAAGATGAACTGGGACACTAAGTTCAGGAACAGACTGATATAGAAGTAAAGGTTAGATATTTAAGGGATATTTCAAAATAAGTATATTTAAGAGTAAATATATTCCTACTGTAAAAAAGAAGTTGCAAAGGAAGAACAAACCATCTATGGCCAACTTAAGAATTTAAGGAAGGTACTGAGATTAAGGAAGAAGTATAATATGATTAGCAGATCAGATATTGGACAGAAGATAAGGAATGGCACAGAATGACAAAAAGATGAATCAAGGGAAAGAAATGAGAGTATGAGAGGATGCTAACTAGAAAAGGAAGAACAGATAATGTGTTTTTACTAGTATTTAGAAAGGAAAAGATTAAGTAAGGTGAGTGGTCCTCCTGATAGTGAGAATGGGGAGAAATTAATATATAATAAATAAATGGCAGTTGAATTAAACAAATATTTGCTTCTGTCTTCACTATAGAAAATACAAAAACACTCTAGTAATAGCTGTAAATCAAAGGGAGAGAGAAACCTGGTGAAATTACAATTAAGAGGGAAGTGTGATGAAGCCAACAGGTAGACCTCTGGGCTGACAGGCTTTCAGGCTCATTTGGACTTCATCCTGGGTCCTTAAACAGAGGGACCAATGTGAAAGTCGAAGCATTGATGTTGATTTTCCAAAGTTTCATAGATTTGGATAAGGTTCTATTGGACTGAAGTGTAGCAAATGTTATGTCATTATTCAAGAAGGGAGGGAAAGAGGAAACAATTGACTTGTCACAGGGTAGGTGTTAGAATCATTATTGAGGAGCTTATAGCTGGACGCAACTCTAGCTATTTGGGAAGAATCAGCATTATTCTGTGAAAGGGAAATCGTGCTTAATCAATTTATGTCAATCTTTGAAGTGTTAGCCTATGCTTTGGATAATGGAACCTGTAGAGATACTATACTTGGGTTTTCAGTGGGATTTGATGTGCCACATAAAAGATTATTGCACCAAATAGGACCCAAATATTAACATATTTGAATTGATAGAAGATTGGCTGGGTTCAAGTCACATCTGCTCCAGAGATGTGTAATAACATCACTGAGCAGGTTAATTAAAAATATCTAGAAGATTGACTGGCTGACAGAAAGAGAGAATGTGTTTGAAAACGCTCTCTTTCTGATTGGCAGGATGATGAGTCCCAGAAGAATCTGTGTTGGGGCGTCAGCATTTATAACAATGATTTAGATATGGGGAGGAAAGCCATGGCAGCTAAACTTGCAGATGACTCAAAGATGGCGAGGAAGTATGTTGTGAAGAGGACATAAGGAGCTTTCAGATGGGTGTCAATCAATTGAATGAGCGCCCAAAAATTAGATTCTAGATTGGAGTGGTGCTGGAAAATCACAGCAGTTCAGGCAGCATCCGAGGAGCAGGAAAATCGACGTTTCGAGCAAAAGCCTGATGAAGGGCTTTTGCTCGAAACATCGATTTTCCTGCTCCTCAGATGCCGCCTGAACTGCTGCGCTTTTCCAGCACCACTCTAATCTAGAATCTGGTTTCCAGCATCTGCAGTCATTGTTTTTCCCCTGCCCAAAAGTTAGGCCAATGTAGTATAATGTGGAAAAATTATTTAGTTTGCAAGCAGAATAAAAATAAAGCAGAGTATTACTTAAAGTAAGAACAACTGCACCATTTCAAGGAGCAGAGATATCTATATGTGATAGTGCATGATTCACAAAATGTTAGTTTGCATGTGCAGCACATAATTATGAAGGCTAATGGAATGTAAACATAAAGGTATTTTGCTTCAATTATCCAGGGAATTGATGACAGTACAGCTCTAATATTTCATGTAGTTTTGGTCTTCTCGATTAAGGAAGACCATAAATGTTTTTAAAACAGTTCAGAGGAGCTTTCTGAGATTGATACCTGGAATGTGCAAGTTGTCTTATGAGAAAAGGTTGGGCAGACTGCCTTGTTTCCTTTGGAGTTTAGAAGTGCAATCCTTGACAAGTTGGAAATGGAAATGGCCTGTCCTCTTGTGGGTGAATCAAAAATTAGAGGTCACAGTTTTTAAAAGAATACAATCTTTTAGAGCAGAGATGAGTGGGTGGCACGGTGGCACAGTGGTTAGCACTGCTGTCTCACAGCGCCTGAGACCCGGGTTCAATTCCCGACTCAGGCGACTGAATGTGTGGAGTTTGCACGTTCTCCCCGTGTCTGCGTGGGTTTCCTCCGGGTGCTTTGGTTTCCTCCCACAGTCCAAAGATGTGCGGGTCAGGTGAATTGGCCATGCTAAATTGCCCGTAGTGTTAGGTAACGGGTAAATGTAGGGGTATGGGTGGGTTGCGCTTCGGCGGTCGTTGTTGGGCCAAAGGGCCTGTTTCCACACTGTAAGTAATCTAATCTTCAGGAGTGTTTTTCTTTCAGATGGTTGTTGGGGGCTGCGGTCATTAAATCCTTTTTAAGGCAAAAGTATTTTGCCTTTTTAATATTTGTTAAGCAGGAGAATGAAAGGTTATCACATGGAAGTGGGGAAATGGAATTTAAAGCACAAATAGATTAATTATGGTTGTATTGATTGGCAGAGAAGACTTTATTGTCCAAGTGACTCACATCTGTCCCCAAGTAGTATGGGCTTACATAGTCATAAAGCCCTACCTCTTCTCTTCGCTTTCCGTTCAGTCAATTTCCTGGATGTAAAGGCTCAGTTCCTTTTCTCAGTGTACATTTCCTGCTATGACATATCATCCACACAGTCAGTAAAGATAAAAGGCAGCTCACCCACCATCCTCTCAAGGGCAATTGGGGATGGGCAATAAATGTTGGTCATCCAGCAATGCCCTCATCACATGAATTAATGTATGAAAAAACACAGTGTAAAGGACAGGAGGACTCTTCTCTCAGACCCTTTGAGATGTGAGCAGATTATTAGAAATCGAGGTTAACGGACTGTTCAGCTCCTGTGGGTGTTGTACCTAAGGGATGGTAACAATTTTCATGTCCAAGACAATCCTTCCATTAGACTGATCAGTTCTGTGGAGCACTAGCGAGGTTTGTGATTATTGGCATCACTTTCAGACAGTGACTCTTTGCAATGAAGTTATGATAGAAAATAAACTCATGTCAGTTTAAACACGTTTCCCTCTCAGAATGATATCAGTAGCAGTGATCTGAGAGAGATGAGTGAATCACAGTTGAGACACAACTCACATTTTCCAATGGCATTGCTCACTCTGACTTTATGCCAGTTAGGTGAGTTTCAGTTGCTGATAGGTCTTGTTAAAATTCCAGAATGTAGGAACTTACATTTTATCATATGTATCCGTAGGATCAAGAAAGTGTTGAAAGCTTATTCAAGGAATGTCTCAATCAGAAATATTGATCAAGAAATAGGATATCAAATTTTATTTACTGTAAAAGTTACTACTTTTCCTTTTAAATCATGAATAATAGCCTGGCACTGTATTTGAGTGGTGTCCTGAAGCTGAATGAACACGTACAATTGGTATGACTTCAATATTGAAACTTTAACAGTTAAAGGCTCCACCCCAGGTATTTCCTTCAACTAACTCCTTGCAGACAGGAATATCCTGTTTTTGTGAAGAAACTTATCCAAACAAACATTTTCAAGCAAAATAAATAACTTAAACAGAAAGGAAGAGCATAGAAGTTAATCATTGAAGTTTTTATAATTTTTTGTAATTCATTAATGGGATGTCAGTTATTGCCCATTCCTAATTTCCAGGAGGGCATTTTAAGATGGCAGAATTCAGTTTTTAACAAAATATTAGATGGTTCCTTCATCTGATCTTAGATGTAACTTTTTTACTGTGCAGGTGACGAAGCCCAAGGATTAAGTGATTCAGAGTCATCATCAGACATTCAATCTATAGATAACCACAAATTGAGAAATGGATTCATAGGGCCTCTGACTGAAGAAAATGAGGACATTGAGAACTCGGAAAGTGAGGCTACAGACAGTGACTGCTTACGGGAGAATATCCAGGAAGAGACCAGTTGCAGCACAGGGGATGTGTCTGATCTGAATGATGAAGCAACAAGTCAGGGAGGAGACTTTTGTGATAGAAGCTGTTCTGCTGACTCTATGGACGAACTGCAAACGGAGACTTCAGCTCCACACTCACATGGTGAGATTTCTGAAGATGATGACAAAGATTCTAACACTGAAGAGAGTGATGGTGAGCCAGTTACAAAGAAGCACTGTACCATGGAATTGAAAGACAGTTTTGAACAACCTTCAGCAGACTCCTTAGCCTCTACTCCGACCCTTTCTAAATGCTTTGCATGTTTTACAAAGGTGGTTTGCTCTATTCCTGACCTCAGCCAAAGTGAGAACCCATGCACTGCAGAAGTTTGCAACCAGTGCCCCAGGAACGAGGACGACAGTTCTGCAGAAGGGGACAAGTCTTGGAATTTGACAAGTCATGGCCTGCTCACTGAGTTACCACCTGCTATTGATGGGGACTTATACAGTGAGGTCCTCACTATCCCGATTCTGGATCCTCCCCCTGACGAATTTTTCGATGCAGCTGAAAAGGTTACTCATCTGGAAGGTTCAGGTGACATCAAATTCAGTGAAACTGAAGCAGGTAGGTCTGACAGATGACAATCAGGTTTACACTTGCTTCCATTTACCCCATACAACAAATTAAATGAAATCCAAAATATATTTGAACACATTTTCAAACATACTTAAGAATGATGAATAATTAAAATATATTCTGTGTTTATTTTAATTCACTTATTACATGTTACCAATGCACCTTTATATACCTGACTAGTGATGACACATGAGGAACAGGTACTGAGTTCCAGTGATGTGAAGAATCTGAATTAAACAGGCAATGATGAAATTATTGCCATCCCCACAAGTTAAAAATTGCATCTTCAGAAAAAATTCAATTTAGTCCCATTGTTGAGCTCATTTGAAAAAGTCAATTTTAAGTAATTGACATATCTGAGAATTACAAAGCTTTTAATCTCGAGACAATTAATCCCTGGTAAAGTCATTCAGTTTCTAAAGAAATAAACAGATAAAACAATTTAAGAAAATTATACTTCACTAAAAATAGAAGAATTCACTAAAAAAATTTTCTCCAAATTAAAACTTTTTACCCTTGGTATGCCTTTGATCATTTTCCAGACCAGTTTAGTGAAATCGTGGTCACTATTATGGAAGTACTTTCCTGCTGATACTTCTTGAATCTGCCCTGCTTAGTTTCCAAAACCAAAATCCAGAACAGCCCTTGATCATCACAAAAAGGGATAAGAACAATGTTCCCTAATGGAGAGCCAGTTTGACTTTGGTGGTGGGAAAGTTTTTTGAAATGATAATCTGGCTCAGAATTAACAGTACTAGGATAAGTGTGAGTTATGTAAAGCAAGCATCAATTTAGAGCATAGAGAAATACAGCACGGAAACAGACTGTTCAGTCCAACTTGTCCATGCCAACCAGCTATCCTAAATTAATCTAGTCCCATTTGCCAGCACTTGGCCCATATCCCTCGAAACCCTTTTTATTCATATACCAATCCAAATGCCTTACAATTGTACCAGCACTTCCTCTGGCAGCTTATTCCATACACACACCACTCTCTGCATGACAAAATTGCCCAGTAGGTCCCTTTTACGTCTTTCCCCTCTCACCTTAAGCCTCTGCCCTCCAGTTTGGACTCTACAACCCTGGGGAAAATTCTTGTCTGTTTACCTATCCATGCCCACCATGATTTTATAAACTTTGATAACATCACCCTCAGTTTCTAATGCTCCAGAGAAAATAGCCCCAGCCTATTCAGTATGTTTAAAGGCAGATAATTTTTACATAACTTGTATAAGAGGGAATAAAGAGGATTGTTGAGGGTAATGCAGTTAATGTAATGTATATAAAGTGTTTGATAAGGTATCCTGATCCCTGATGAAGGGCTTATGTCCGAAACGTCGAATTTCCTGTTCCTTGGATGCTGCCTGACCTGCTGCGCTTTTCCAGCAACACATTTTCAGGTTTGATAAGGTATCCCAAAGTTGGTTTGCTGTCAAATTTGAAAACCTTGGAATACATAAAAATGAAATGTCTGAGGGACTCTAAATGGGTAGCAGTAATTACACTTTTTGGACTGGAGGGAGAAAGTGATCACTGCTGTTTCCCATGGTTAAAAAATAGGATCACTGTTTTTCTTGATAAATTTTAGACTTCAGTGTAAGCTTTAAGAGGATATGAAATGGCTGTGAAATGGACAGACATGTGGCAGATGACATGTAATGGATTTAATATTTTTATATGGTGAGTGTGTTCGATCCAGAACGTGTTACCTGAAGGTGTGGTGGAAATAGATGTAATCATGGCTTTCAAGAGATAACGGGTGCAGGAAAGATTTATAAGATTGGTCGCAGGTATAAGGGATTCAAATTTGATCAGCAGGGTTGTACAAGTGAGACTGTTCACCTTCAAGAAGTGATGTTGAAAGGAAGAGCGATCTAGACAGGGCAGATACAAAAAAAAATTTAAAATGACTGGTGAAGTAACAGAAGAGAACATGGAAAACCTTAATATGCAGTTGGTGGTGGTGGAGGAAGATTCAGTAATGTCTTTGAAAAGAGAGTTGATAGTAAAAGTTAAAAATCACACAACAGTGTGTTAAAGTCTAACAGGTTTATTTGGAAGCACTAGCTTTTGGAACGCTGCTCCTTCATCAGATGGTTCATCACAACCACCTGATGAAGGAGGTCGCTCCGAAAGCTAGTGCATCCAATTAAACCTGTTGGACTATAACCTGGTGTTGTGTGATTTTTAACTTTGTACACCCCAGTCCAACTCATTGATAGTAAAAAGGAGACCAATGGTAGTAGTTGATCAGTGAATGGGATAAGGTTATAAGGTTGTAAAGAATAGTTGAAAGGCTGAGAGTTGGGAGTGTTTAGAAAAAAAACTGGGTGATCAAAAGCCAGGCGAGAAGTGTAAAAAGAACAGGAGAATGAACTAACCAGGAATTTAAAAGAAAATCTGAAAAGTTTTTAAATTTGTGAAGAAAGGAAGTGGGTGGCTAAAATAGATGTTGGTCCCTTGGAGGAAGAGACAGGAGAAATTATTATTTGTACCCATCTTCACAGTAGACTACACAAATACATAGGAGAACTGTTGATTAATCAAGGAGCTAACAAGGGTGAGGAATGTAAAAGTGATTAATATTAGTGGAGGAAATGAATTAGAGAAACTTAAGAGACTAAAAGCTAACAAATCCTAAACTCTCTTGATCTACATCCTGGGATTTCAAAAGAGGTAGCTATAGAGATAGTGGGTGCAAAAGTTATGATTTTGCAAAATTCCATTTTAAAAACACCAGTCCAGCATATTAGAAGTAGGCAAATGTAACATTGCTCTTCAAGAAAGAAGGGAGAGGGAGAACAGGGTAGTTACCCTGACAACAGTTGCTGGGAAAATGTTGGAAACTATCATTAAGGAAGTCATAATAATGCATTTAGAACAATATAAAAGGATAAGACAGCACCAACATGGTTTTATGAAAAGGAAATGGTTTAATTAATTTATTAAAGCTTCTTGAGGATGTGATTACTGCTGTCCATTTTATTCTTGATTGAGTGACAGGAAACAGATTTTCATCTAGAGTGAGGTTTACAATAGTGCTCCCCTTTGGTTGACACTGGGGATTTTTTTTGCAGGAGATATTTTCAAAGCTTGCAGATGTTACAAAATTCAGAAGAATTATAGATGTAAGAAGACAGTTCAGAAAACATTGACAACTTAGTGACGTGGGCATTTAGGGCAGATAAATTCAATGTAGAAAGGTGTGGGTGGTGCAGTTTGGTAGGAAAGAAATGGGCAGACAATATAAGATCTCCTTCCTATCGGAAAGTTGAAAGGGTTCAGAAATGATTTACAAGAATGTTGCCAGGGTTGGAGATTTTGAGCTATAGGGAGAGGCTGAATAGGCTGGGGCTGTTTTCCCTGGAGCAGCGGAGGCTGAGGAGTTAATTTATAGAGGTTTACAAAATCATGAGAGGCATAATCGGATAAATAGACAAAGTTTTTTCGCTGGTGGGGGAGTCCAGAACTAGAGGGCATAGGTTTAGGATGAGAGGGGAAAGATATAAAAGAGACCTAAGGGACAACTTTTTCACGCAGAGGGTGGTACATGTATGGAATGAACTGCCAGAGGAAGTAGTGGAAAGATTGGGTTGGGATATCTGGTCGGCATGGACGAGTTGGACCAAAGGTTTGTTTCCTTGCTGTACATCTCTATGACTGTGATTCTATAAGAGATACGATTTTTAATGTCTGCAGGAGCAGAAAGAACCAGTTGTTTGTCTGCATAATTCATTAATGGAGCCATGACAAGTAGAAAGAGCTGTTATGAAGTATGCAGTAATCGGGTCTTCATTAATACGGATATAGGGGTCAAGAGCAGGGAGGCTATTCTGAACCTATACAGGATACTGGTTATATCTCATTTGGAGGATGGCATACAGTTCTGGGTGCCACACTTTTAGAAGGATATGAATGCATTGGACAGAGTACAGAAAGGCCTATGAGAATAGTTTCAGTGATGAGAAATTTCAGCTGTGAAGATAGATCCGAGAGGTTGAGACTGTTTTGCTGGAGAGGAGAAGGCTGTTGGGAGATTTGATAGAAGTTTTGGAAATTGTGAGTGGTGTGTACAGAATAGACAGGGAGAAACTTGTGCCTGCTCTTAAAGGGATTGAGAACCAGAGGGTACACCTTCAAGGCATTTTGCAAAAAAAGCAAAAAGTGAGAAAAATGAAATTCATGCAGCACATAGTTAGGATCTGGAATGCACTGCCTGGAAGTGTGATGGAGGGAAGGTGAATTAAAACGTTCGAGAGGGCATTGAACAATTATTTAAATTGAAAACAAATGTGCGGCATTGTGGAGAATAGGCAGGAGTCTGACACTAGGATAAAAACGCTCAGACATCCAGTGCAGACTCAATGGGCCAATTGGGTATCCATCTGTACCATGACAATTCTGTGATTCGTGTGGATGAGAAATTATTCACTTTCATAGTAAGAATGGCAAAGTAAATCTGTAAAATGTTTGAATATTCGTGTATAGAGAGACTTGGGTGTACTGGTGCATGGAACTCAGAAAGTTATCATGCAGGTACAGAAACAATTAAAGTAAAGGCTCTTTTACTTTTTTGTAAGGTGATGGGAGTATAAGGATAAGGAAACAGAGGAGAATAAATTTTATCGAGAATTAAGGACTAAAAATGTCCCCAGTATTGTTGATATTCTGAGCTGTGGTTTTGACAGACTCTTATCCTTCTGGAAATCGAAATACAATACATTCATCAGTTCCCTTTTATCCATGGGACATGTTCCTTCCTCAAAGAACTCTAATAGATTGGTTAAATGTGATTTCCCATTCACAAAACCACGTTGATGTACCTGATTATTGAGAGTTTATCCAAGTGGCCTGTTATAACTTCTTTATAACTCTGACATTTTCCCTGATGTTAAGCCTGTTATTCCCTGCTTCCTGCTCTCCTCCCATTTTGAGTAAAGAAATTACAATTAACTGTATTCCAGTTTAATAGAATTTTTCCTGAATCTCAGGAAAATAGATAATTAAAACTAAGGCAACAACTATCTCACTGTGTGTTGGGGGGTGGGGTGGAAGGGAGGTCCCCGAATTACGAACATCCAAGTTAGAGACACTAATGTATTCAAACATGATGCCGGGATGTATTAATTTTAATTTTAAAGATCTGATAGATGGAAGTTACTTACAAATGGTTATTTTACATTTTCCTGCATCGCACTCTGACTAGTCATTTCTTTTAATATTCTTGAATAAAGTCCATCAGGACCTGGGCACATGATGGAGGGCTTATGCCCAAAACGTCGATTCTCCCTGCTCCTCGGATGCTGCCTGATGTGCTGTACTTTTCCAGCACTACATCCTCGACTCTGATCTCCAGCATCTACAACTCCTAGATCTACAACTGTCCAAATTGTGAAGGAGGGAGTCGGCCATCATGAATCACAGCAACATTCTAGTAAAGCTTGACCTGTTGAACCTAAGCAGAGCAAGCAGAAGTGCCATTTCCTTGTGACATTAGTGGTTGGCTCCTAACTGCAACATAGCTTTCATTGAAAAAAAAGACATGTTGTTGAGCAGCTGAAATTGTCATTAACCGTGTAACATTCCTTGTTGCCAAGCAGCCAAACCCTAGTTCAGTCTACTGTCTCAAAGAGAGCTGAACCTGTAGACTATGTAGGAGATAGTGTTGTAACTATTGTCAGGATAGTGGACATTTAGCAGCATGATATTCTAGGTATGGTTGCAGAACAAGAGTACATTTGTGATTTTGGTATATCTTCCCATTGAGGCACAATACTGGCAAGGGCACAAGCATTTTAACCAATGAATCTTGTTCCATTGAAAAACCTTATAAAAATTCACCCTAATGTGCCCTAGAATCACTGGAATAAATCATTTCAAGGGCAAACTCTAGTACAAAAAATACATTTGATACGCTGATCATTAAATAGAAAGGAAGATAGAAACTTGAGGTTTTGCTCCTTTCCATTATTCAATTATTTTATTTAAGATAGGGCAGTTCTTCTTTGTATAGCTCTATTGGTATATTCAAGAACTTTTTTTAATACAGGTTGAAAATCAATTAAACAATAGAGGCCAGTGATTACATGTATATGCTAAGAGTCATGTAGATGAAAATTAAACTGCTCTGTTGACTAGTCACTGTTGTTTGATGTTTGGAGAAAGGATAAACATATGTCAACAAATTATATTTTCTTTTGTTTTCTTGGTAGAGTTGGAGTCTGTAAAATTAAGAGGGATTGAAGCAAAACAAAATGTGCAGATAAGTCCATCATTTTTGGCACAGGATGGACATCAAATCTGTTGAATGCATCAAAGGTAAACCAGAAGAAATAAAATACACAACCACAGGAAAAAGACATTTTGCATCTGATGACGTTATGATGTAAAAGCTGTTCAATTGCAGCGTCATTCAAACAAACATGGAGATCGTATGCGTTGTAATGAAAAGAAACATGTTTAAGACAAAAATGCATCGAGGAATGCTCTTTCTTCCTTGACAAGTATCGAAAATGAACCTGCCTTGTTGGAAACTAAGC